>NC_134363.1:47525542-47555542 GCF_048569485.1 Anomaloglossus baeobatrachus
TGAAGTGGCGCCCGTATAGATAGGGTTGCAGACGCTGCAGGGCCCACACTATGGCCAGGCACTCCTTCTCCATCGTGGAATAGGCAACTTCCCTTGGTAACAGCTTCCTGCTCAGGTACAAGACTGGGTGCTCTTGGCTCGCAGAGTCCACCTGGCTGAGCACCGCACCGAGGCCGAAGTCACTGGCGTCGGTCTGTACTACAAACGGCCGCGTGAAGTCGGCTGCCTGTAGCACGGGCGGGCTGGACAGGGCGTCCTTTAGGGCCCGGAAGGCTGTCTCGCAGTCCATTGTCCAATCGACTGCAGAGGGCAGCTTCTTCTTGGTGAGGTCCGTCAAGGGCTTTGCCAGGCTACTATAGCATGGAACAAACCTCCTATAGTACCCAGCGGTCCCCAAGAAGGACATCACCTGCTTCTTGGTCCTGGGGGTGGGCCAGGATGCGATGGCTTCCACTTTCTCAGGCTCGGGCTTCAGTGTTCTCCCACCTACCCGGTGACCGAGGTACTGGACCTCGCTCATGGCCAGCTGACACTTTCCCGGCTTGATGGTCAAACCTGCCCGGTGGATCCGCCTGAGCACCTGTGCTAGATGCTCTAGGTGGTCCTCCCAGGTGGGACTGAAGACGGCAATGTCATCCAGGTACGCGGCCGCGTACCCTTCAAGTCCCTTGAGCAGGGTGTTGACCATCCGCTGGAAAGTGGCAGGGGCATTCCTCATCCCGAATGGCATCACCGTGGACTCGTACAGTCCAAATGGGGTAATAAAGGCAGAGCGTTCCCTGGCCTTGCGAGTCAGGGGGATCTGCCAATATCCCCGGCTCAGATCCATGATGGTCAGGTACTGAGCCCCGGCCAACTGATCGAGCAGGTCATCGATGCGTGGCATTGGGTACGCATCGGCGACCGTGACCGCATTGAGCCCCCTGTAGTCCACGCAGAACCGAGTGGTTCGGTCCTTCTTAGGGACGAGGACTACAGGCGAGGCCCAAGCGCTGTTGGATGCCTGGATCACCCCCAGCTTCAGCATCTCGTCAATCTCCTGGCGCATGTGTTGCTGCACCTCCAGGGAGACCCGATATGCTGAACGCCGGATCGGGGGATGATCCCCAGTGTCCACGTGATGGACAGCCAAGTCAGTCCTTCCGGGCTGGTTGGTAAACAACCCCCGGAAGGGGAGGAGGGTGGCCCACAGCTGGGACCGTTGGTCCTCCAAGAGCTGGTGGCCAACCTCCACATCCTCAATGGATCCGCCTGCCCTAACCTGGGCTAGCATATCCAAGAGGGTTTCCGCTTCTCCCTCCTCGGGCAGGTTGCACACGGGGAGCGCACATGCCTCCCGCTCATGATGTGCCTTCATCATGTTCACATGGAAGGGCTTCCGCCTTCCACGGGCAGGGTCCAGGGTGACCAGGTACGTCACAGGGTTGAGCTGCTGGTACACGAGGTATGGGCCTTCCCAGGCTGCCTGAAGCTTGTCCTGTGGTACGGGGACCAGTACCCACACCTCTTGACCCACTTGGTAGGTCCTCTCACAAGCGTTCTGGTCGTACCAACGCTTCTGATCGGCCTGGGCTTGAGCCATATTGTCGTGTACCAGTTGCGTCAAGGCCTGCATTTTGTCCCGGAAGCGCATGACATACTCGATAACCGACACTCCAGGGGTGGCCAAATCCCCTTCCCAAGCCTCTTTCACCAGAGCCAGGGGGCCCCGCACACGTCGCCCGTACAGGAGCTCAAACGGTGAGAATCCTGTTGAGGCCTGTGGAACCTCCCGGTAAGCAAATAACAGGTGTGGGAGATACCGCTCCCAGTCACGCCCATGGGAGTCGACCAACATCTTAAGCATCTGCTTTAAGGTGCCATTGAACCGCTCGCACAGGCCATTAGTCTGTGGATGGTACGGGCTGGCCACCAGATGTCGCACCTGGACTTGCTTACAGAGGGCCTCCATCAGCTGGGACATGAATTGGGTCCCCCGGTCAGTGAGCATTTCCTGGGGAAAACCCACTCGGGAGAAAATCTCCAGCAATGCGGTGGCCACCTTGTCAGCCCGAATGGACGACAAGGCCACTGCTTCTGGGTACCGGGTGGCATAGTCCACTACCGTCAGTATGAAGCGTTTCCCGGAGCTGCTGGGGATGGCCAGCGGGCCGACCAGATCCACAGCCACCCTCCTGAAAGGCTCATCGATGATTGGCAGAGATACCAGTGGGGCTTTGGGGCGTGGCCCCGCCTTCCCCACTCTCTGACAGGTTTCACACGAACGGCAGTAGGCAGCCACATCGGCCCCCATTTTTGGCCAGTAGAAATGCTGGTTTAACCTGGCCTTGGTCTTAGCGATCCCTAGGTGTCCGGCCATCGGAATCTCATGTGCGATCCGCAACAACTCCGTCCGGAACGGATAGGGTACCACCAACTGTCGGTCCCTGGGCCACGCCTCCGGTGAACCCTGCTGGACCGTGGCCCGGTACAGCCGTCCTTGGTCCCAGACCACTCGCTCCGGGTCCGAGTCCGAGGGAGGCTGGGCCGCCTGCTCCTTAAGAGCTTTCAGGCTGTCGTCAGCTTCTAACGCTGCCTGAAACCCCTGACTAGATGTGGCCAGAATCGACGAGACTGTCACATCTTCAGTCAGTACCCCGGGACCTGTGTCCTGGCCTCCACCTGACTCGGCTGCCACTTGGTCAGAAGGGGAAGAGCTATCGGACCTCCGGGAGGCCCCTTGGCTTCCAGCACTCCCACTGCGGGTGACAGCGGCCACAGCCGCTGCGACCGTGGGTCGTGCCTGCTCCTCCTCCGTTCCTGACCAAGTCGCCGGTTCAGGCAGACCGACCTGGCTTCCTGACACCCCGGTTGTGGGGGAACCCTGCACCGAGATCTTACCTGGGAGCACTTCCGCTCCTGGACCGGCCCCAATCTCACCTGCCTGTTCCCCTCCTGCAGCAACAGAACCCCGCTGTGAAATCTCTGGGGACCCCACATTTGCTGTGGTAGCCCCCACCCCACACACTGGTCCTCCCCCTGCAGCACCCTGCTCTCTGCTTATCCCTGCAGAGGGCAACAGATCCCAGCTCACAGGCTGGTTACTTGTAGAGGCATTGTCACACCTTTCTCTGACCCCCTCCCCTGTCACAGCTGCAGCTGAGTGTGTGTCTATGGTGTCTATGCAAGCAGAAATATCAGAGTTCACTCCCTCCTCCCTTACATCATTCATAGATAACACATTAACATTGTCAGGAGTCATGTCAGTACGGGCTGAAGGTTCAGCCCTTGGTGGGGGCCCAAACTGGGAGGTTATCTGCCCCAAATCTGTCCCAAGTATCACGTTTGCAGGGATCCGATCAGTTACCCCCACCTCCCTCACCCCTCGCCCTGCGCCCCAGTCCACATAAATGTCAGCAACAGGCAGCGCCGGGTCAATGCCTCCAATCCCGGAGACAGCGAGGGTTTTTCCAGGGATCAAGTCTTGGGGGGACACCATCTCAGGCCGCACCAGAGTCACCTCCGAGGCGCTGTCTCGCAGTCCTATGGTCACAGACCGGCCGACGGTGACAGGTTGGAAGCTGTCCAGGGACCTACCACCACCCCCACCCACACAATACACCTTGGGCGGCCCTTGGGACGGGGACGGAGCCGGGGCCTTGGGACGCTGAGGGCACATGGCCTTGAAGTGTCCAGGTAGGTTGCACTGGTGGCACCGTCTTGGTTCCGCCACGGGCCTGGAGAGGGGAGTTGAGGGGGACACCCCCTGCAGTCTAGGGGCAGGTGGGGCAGTCGTAGAATTCATCTTACCCCCTCTCCAGGTGCTGCTGGTGGCCGCTCTCCTGGCCTCAGGGGCCCGGTTGTTGGTGTAGTCATCGGCAAGGGCAGCTGTAGCCGTGGACCCCTTTGGCTTCTGGTCTCGGATGAACTGGCGGAGATCCTCAGGGCAGTTCCACAAGAGTTGCTCCGTGATGAACAAGTCCAGGATCTCCGGTCCGGTGGAAAGCTGCAGGCCTTGGGTCCAGTGGTCGGCAGCTCGGGCAAGTGCCCGCCGGTGGTCAGCCCAGGAGTCCTTTGGTCCCTTCTGTAGGCTCCGGAACTTCTTGCGGTAGGACTCTGGAGTGAGGTTGTACTGTTGGATCAGGGCCCGCTTGATGGTGTCGTAGCCCTGATCTGCCTCAGCAGGCAAGTCCCCAAGGATATCCAGGGCCTTACCCCTTAAACGGGGGGTCAGGTATTTGGCCCACTGGTCCTTGTCCAGATGGTGCTGCAAGCAAGTCCGTTCAAAAGCAGTCAAGAAAGAGTCCAAGTCTCCATCCTTCTCCAGCACTGGGAAGTCCTCAACACGGACCTTTGGAAGTTTGGTGTCTCGAAGGTCACATGTGGCTGATGAGGGCCGGAGCTGAGCTAGCTGCAGCTGGTAGTCACGGTCTGCCTGTCGCTCTCGCTCTTCACGCGCTGCCTGCCGCTCTCGCTCCGCAGCCTCACGCTCTGCGTGCCGCTCTGCCCTGCGCTCTGCCAGGAGTTCCTTGTAGCCCTTCTGGTCTCCAGCCTGGAGAAGGGCCATAGCCATTTGAAGAAGGCTATCCGAGCCTCCCAGGCTCGGTGGAATGGCACGTGGTGATCTGCGGCACGCTGCAGAGCTAGGCGATTCACTGTCCCTTTCAGAGCGGAGGGCTGGCATCTGGCTCGTTGAGGAACCTTGGGTGAGCTCCTCCTCATCTTGTCCAGCAGTGCCAGGTTGCGCAATGTCCTCGGCAGAACGGTTTTCTGGCGTCGAGCTCCTGGAGGACTCGTGGGCAACCTCCTCATTGCTGTCCACAGCACCGTCCTCCCTCTCTTCGGCTCCTGCCTTAGCATTGGCCAGTTGCATAGCTCTGCTCCTGGTGCCATCAGCCATTCTTGCAGACTTTTGGTCACTGACACAGAACTGACACCTGATGCCTCCACACACCTTACAGTATCTGCACTCTGACACTCTAGTGTTGAGCTAGTCTGAAGACCCCAGCAGCCACAGCTGCTGCAGGCAGTCTTTAGTGTCTGGGAGTATGGGTCTCACACTCACACACACTATTATCTCGATCCCACCGCTATGCCACCAATATGTCACAAACCACCGGGGGGGTCACTCAGAAATCCCCCGCGCTGGCTACCAGTACGTCACAATCGGGGGGTAACAAGTGGGGGTCACCCCTCCTTTATACCTCCCGACCGACAGACAGAGCACGTGACGCGCTCTCTAGCGCCCCTCTTATAGTCAGGCCAATTATGGAATTGCCCGACCATAAGCAAGGAGGCCGCTATACTACTTATGCCGATTATTGAAGGGTCCCCGGTGAGAGTAGGGTATATATTCCCCCGACCTCCGCGGGCGGAATATATAAAATCTCCCCGAATCTCACTGGCCTCCCCACAATAATCCTTGGCACAACTCGCTGCCACCAACCGCTTCACGGTAACTATTAGCCGAACACACAGACGTGGGATTCAAGATCGAGATAACAGAACAGCCCAAGATTAATTATATAATTTAATCAGCCTAAAGCACACTAGAAACTACAATATATACAATAGGGAATCTACAGAATATACATATGTCAGAGTACAGTTACAATCAAAGCATGGGTTACAAACAGGCATACACAGTTCCAGCAGTTACCTTGTTGCGTCTGGCCACAGGGGGGCGCTGTAGGCCAGGTTTCTAGGATCCTTCCCACAGATGTTTCCTACACGTGCCCCCAGCGAAAGAACGCTGGAAAATGGCCGAAGTAGGGTTATCAAGCTGGGCAAATCCAGGTCCCCTCCTACCTTAGTGACCTCACAGGGAAGCACTGCCACTCCCCCTGCATGGATCAGAATTATCCAGCAAAGGGGATATTGGCCATAACTTTGCCTGGGAGCGTCGTAGGCGGACGCCAATGCTCTCATTGTGACAGTTATGAATTTAGCTACAGAACGAGGGGACTCATGACCTGTCTGCCAGTTCCCCATTGGCTGATATCACGCCTGGGGCATTTCCCAATGTCCTGCTCCCATAAAAAGGGTGTGCCGGCATCGTCCGCATGCGGAGACACCATTTTTATGGTTGCCATATTTATCGGAAATATGGCTTGCGAGATATGAACCATTTTTTACTGGAGTCGTTCTGTCTGGCTATTTCCATAGCCTTGCTAATGAGATACAACTCTTGTTACAGGGTGACGGCAGGGAGTCATCCTGTGTCCATTGTTCCCACACCACCTCATCTCCATATCACAGGACATGGCCATGGAGGTGTAAGTGGAACACTGAGAACAAGAAGGGAGGGGGCACTGCCAGGGAGTGATGAGGGACTATGACTGGAGTCATAATTCATCTTCATATCCCGGGATTTGCCTCACAAAAGGTATAGAATCACATGATGCACATACCCAAAGAGGAGGACGGGATCGCCACCAACGCGCGTTTCGCGAGGTGTTGTTGCTTCTTCAAGGAGGAGACCCTGCCAGAGAACTATTGGTAATTGTTTCCTCCATTGTTTTAAACCGCATGCCTCTCCCACGACTAGTAGAGAGTGTGAACAATAGATATTATCATTATATCACATCTATTTTTGATGGTTTAACAGAATAGCCATATATGTTCACCTCTCCCACGGCTATTGAGAACAACTATACTGTACATTTTCATCACAGTGTTTGCCCCCCTTGATTCAGTGGTAGTTTTTAACTCCTGTGAGGTATCAACCGGCTGTATTACAAAGGGCTGGCATGTTTTGCAGAAGCGTGGGTGCTCTGCAATGTGAAGCTGGCTGGGACCTGTGGTTCCACAGGATTGCATTACATGTAGAGCCATGGAAGGGTGTGTGATGCTGATTACACACTCCTTACCACCTGTGGGTGTGGCTCCAGGGGTTAAAGCAATCCTGTCTCTGAACCTGGGAGAAGTGTGTCTAGGGCAGTCTAGAGAGAGGCTGGCTCTAGATGTCCAGTGTGTGGACTGGAAACAAGTTAGAGCAGAGCCGGGAGCTTTGGGTGTTTCAGCCTGCATGGAGGCTGATCACAAGGCTCTGATATTGAGTCTGAGATGAGTGCGGCCAAGCCAGGCCAGGGCTGTAGGGCCGAATCTCTCCAGGAGGAGAGACAGACAGGGGTCTGCAGAGGGCCCTGGGTGCTGGAAGGAACCTTGGCTAGAGCTGTACGCTGGCAGGAGCCAGAGAGTGGGGAAGTTGCTAAACTTCTATTATGGACTTATGGTTTATGTTTGAGGGCAGTTTATGCTGAGTGTTTTTAATAAACTGCCAGAATTTCTATGAAGAGACTGTGTACGTGTGTTGCTGAAGCTACCTCACACCGCTGCAAGTGAGTGAAACCCCCACGTTGCAGGGCGCAACGTTACATATGGTGGAGAATGCGGGCATGCGGTCTGGTTGCTAGGGGCAACGCAGCCTGGTTGCTAGGGGCAACGGCCTAGGACATATTCCTGTGGATACGGACTGCTTGCGGTGGATCGGCGGGTCCACGAAAATTTTTTGAAGCGGTTTGCGGTGGATCGGCGGGTCCACGAAAATTGTCTGCGCACTCAAGCAGCTGGCGGTGGATCGGCGGGTCCACGAACAGGGACAGCGCTCTCAAGCACCTGGCGGTGAATCAGCAGGTCGTTGGGGACCCGTGCTGCAGTGGCGAGAGTCCAGCGACTGGAGGTTCCAGGCCAGCCGGAATTGCGAGGCCCTGCTTGGTGAGCAGTGATACACCACAGGCTGGAGACCCTGGTTGTACGGGCGGTACAACCCGGAAAGGTTAGTGGTTCTCTAACCCCCCCCCCCTGTCTTTGACCACCGGGTATTACCCATTGGAGCGCCCCTCCTGTTCCTCTTTTCGTTGCAGCATGGAGGAGCTCCTGAACCAGCTGCTGCAGAGCCAGCAGCACCAACAGCATGTGCCTGGAGGTCCAGTGACAGCAGTGGGGGCTAAAAGCCAAAAAGAGGGAATGGTCCCTGCGGACGTTGTGGAGGAGCTGTACCAGTTCCTGGTCCAGGGACAGCAGGAGCTGTCAGTGTGTAGCGATGTCGCAGCCATGGACCAGTTTGAGCGGTCCCTTCGGGGGCCAGTATGGACACTGGGTGCCCAGGGAGACAAGGGCAAACGGTGTGAACTGGGGGCTAAGGACATTGCATGGAAACCGCAAAAGGGGGCGGAGTCCCATAAGGGAATAGTTGCCCATAAGGGGGTGGTTGCCCATAAGGGGGTGGTTGCCCATAAAGGGGTGGTTGCCCATAAGGGGGTGGAGTCCCATAAAGGGGTGGTTGCCCATAAGGGGATGGAGTCCCAGAAAGCGGTGGTCCCCCAAAAGGGTGCGGAGCATCCCAAATCCAAGGGTGAAGTGGCGCAGATGGACTGTTGCCAGGGACAACAGTGTTCATGCCACAAGTGTCCTGTTTGCAATATAGACCACCCATCCGACGAGAAGCCACGTCTGTGTTCCGTGGAAGTGGATGGGGAATCTGTAACAGGAGTCGTAGACTCAAGGAGCTTGGTGACCCTGGTGAGGGCCACCTCTGATGTCCACTTGATTCCTGGAAGGAAGATCCACGTCGGCTGCACCCACAGTATTGAGACAGAATACCCGGTCTCCAGCGTGGTCATTAAGACAGCCTGGGACAGTGGTTCTCATGATGTTGGAGTAGTCTCAGATTTACTGCACCCAATTATTATAGGTTGGGACTCTAAATTATTTGTGCACTTGTGGAAGCAGGGGGACGTATACGGTTGCTTGTGTAAGAGCCGGAACAGCCGAAAGGAAACCCCACCACGTTGGGAGGTGAAAAGGGGTCCTTGTTGTGCAGTTATGTGTGGTAAGGAGGAGATAGCACCTCCTAAAATTGACTGTCCTAAGTTAGGGGTGACCAAAGAAAATGATAGACGGACCCAACTTAGTGACATAAGGACTAAGGGAATAACCGATAGTGTGACCGTTAAAAACGGGGTAGCTCCAGAAAGGGAGGCAGACATCTGGTTAAGTGGGGACATGATAGTCCAGGATACCAGGGTGAGTGATGATGACTCCAGTAAAGACACTGACTCTAGAAAAGTGACACACGAGTACAGTGTGGTACAGATGGGCGAGAAGGGGAAAACTTCCTCCCGACGCCGAAGACGTAATAAGCGCCGAGAGGGGGCACAGTGTAGGCCGTCTGAGGGTGCAGAGAAAGTTACATGCCTGGTTAATGAAGACATGATGCTAATAACACCTGCTACGGTGGAGTCAGACGGTGATATCCTACAAAAGACTGAGGAATCAGAGATTGAACTGACACATTGTGACGACAGAAATCAGCGCGCTGCAAGTGCGGAGAAGGAGCCAACCAAGGACGTAATGGTGGTGGTCCCTATGATTTCAAAGTGTGAAGTTGATAGTCTGTCAGACGAGAGTGGTATAGGAAAGGGAATCCTAGAGAGTGTGGGGGAAGGAATAATCCCCAACAGTCGTGGTGAGCAGACTGGTGAACTACCAAGTGCTGCGGTGGATGACAGCGAATTTAGCCCCAAAACTCTAAAAGGAACAGAGTGCCATGTTGAAGGGTGTGACACCCAGGCTGAGGGTGGCACTGCAGAGACCCCAGAGGAAGGTGAAGATAATGCAGTGAAGACCCAAGAAACAGCTGGCGCTGAAGTGAAGAGAGCCTCTGAGGAGGTGAAGTCTGGACCAGAGGTCTCATCCAGGACTGGGAGCCTGCCTGACCTGCTTGGTAAAACTACGATGGAGGATATAGAGACGGTCATGGGTAAGAAGAGTAAGAAACCCAAATGTTCTGAAGCGGAGTTGGAAGAAGCCTCAGAAATAGTGTGTCGTAGACCAGAGAGGTCCGCAAATGAAGACTCATTCAAGAGGATGAGCAAAGACCATCTGCAACAAGAGATACTTCTTAGGCAGGCTACTGAGAGTCGAGTAAGGGAGCTGGAGAAAGAAGTGGCTGAGCTCCGAAGTCGCTTGGCAGAGTACCAGTCCAAGTCCCAGGGAGCCTTGGAGCAGATGGAGCAGCGAGTGTCAATCCTGACCAAACATGTTGAAGCAGGGGAGGCCCAAAGAGAGCTGACTTTGGAAGCTAAACTTGACAAGCATGTGGCAGGGATGAATGAGACTTCTGTAGTCAAGTGCATGGTGGATATACCTGAGGACTTAAGAGAAGCGTGTGCCACCGAGTGCATGCATGACGAATTTAAGAGAGCTGTGAAAGCGTGTGAGGTCTACTGTACCCCAGGGGCTGAACAGTTAGTGATATTGTCCACCAGTGAAATTACTGGGCAGCGGGTGGCTATTCTAAAGGACATGCACTTCAGATGTGTTCGTATGAAGTGGCAGGTCCAACTGCAAAAGGAAGAAGCCACTAGACAGCTAGAGTATAAAAGGAAAGCGCAGAGTCTGGCGGAAGATATTGTCCAAGTACCCCGGGCTCTGGTGGGGGGAGTCATTGGAAAAACCGGACGAGTCATGCAAGACATGGTGAATAAATCAGGATTGGTGAGATTAAGAATCCCTGCTGCTAATGAGAGCAAGATACCCAGGGAAGCTGGTATGGTTCCGTTTGTCTGTGTCGGGACTGTAGAGAGTCTTGGAAACATTCGAAGCCTTATTGAATATCGGGTACACCATGTACGTGACATGGAGCGGTTGTGGCAAGAAAACCTGAAAATTAAGGAGCAGCTTCGCCAACTGTGTGGGGGAGAGCAGCCGTCTTCCACCCGTTGTTCAGGGGAAAGAAGTGGAAGATGGCGTGTCAGTCCAGTAGTTCAGACGTGCGATAAAAGGAATCGCCGACAGAGTGGTAACCTACGATGTACTGTAGATAGTGGCCGCTATGAGCTTAGAGTTCCCGACAGTAGCCTTGGGGGTACTCGAGAAGGCCTAGGTTCGGACAAGACTGTAGGTTTGACTGGGGACATGTCTCTCTACTACGGTGACCCTGGGAGGGGGTCAGGGAGAGAACGGTCTGGAAATGGGACGTCCTTTAACCCTAGGTTGACAAGACAGAGTTTGGTGACAGTGTCGGGCGATGTCTCAGGGACTACTGCTCTTGGACGGCCCTCTCGACTGGTGGGGCATGGCAGCAAGAATGCCCTGTCTCGCGGCCCCAGGTCATTGGCAAGTGTTCTTCCCTACGGGTTTGAACAGAGGGGGAGGGTATGTGAGGTATCAACCGGCTGTATTACAAAGGGCTGGCATGTTTTGCAGAAGCGTGGGTGCTCTGCAATGTGAAGCTGGCTGGGACCTGTGGTTCCACAGGATTGCATTACATGTAGAGCCATGGAAGGGTGTGTGATGCTGATTACACACTCCTTACCACCTGTGGGTGTGGCTCCAGGGGTTAAAGCAATCCTGTCTCTGAACCTGGGAGAAGTGTGTCTAGGGCAGTCTAGAGAGAGGCTGGCTCTAGATGTCCAGTGTGTGGACTGGAAACAAGTTAGAGCAGAGCCGGGAGCTTTGGGTGTTTCAGCCTGCATGGAGGCTGATCACAAGGCTCTGATATTGAGTCTGAGATGAGTGCGGCCAAGCCAGGCCAGGGCTGTAGGGCCGAATCTCTCCAGGAGGAGAGACAGACAGGGGTCTGCAGAGGGCCCTGGGTGCTGGAAGGAACCTTGGCTAGAGCTGTACGCTGGCAGGAGCCAGAGAGTGGGGAAGTTGCTAAACTTCTATTATGGACTTATGGTTTATGTTTGAGGGCAGTTTATGCTGAGTGTTTTTAATAAACTGCCAGAATTTCTATGAAGAGACTGTGTACGTGTGTTGCTGAAGCTACCTCACACCGCTGCAAGTGAGTGAAACCCCCACGTTGCAGGGCGCAACGTTACACTCCCTTTATATTGCTGTCTTGCGTTTGTCTCTTTTGATAATAAATAAATTTCTATTTGCATATACACTCGACTGTTCTCCTTCTTGTATGATTTATTTATGTATTTTAAAACAATAAAAGCTAATTTCTTCTTGGATTTCACACACACACACACGCACACACAGACATGCACACACACACACATGCACACACACACATGCACACACACACAGAGCGCGCACACACGCACAGACACATGCGCACGCACGCACACACGCACACACGCACACACATAAATGAGTCCCAATAGCTTTTATATATATATATATATATATATATATATGGGTCCATTGGTCGTTAGGGGGGCCCAGTGCCATCAAGCCCCATGCATCCCCCCGCCCGGCATGGCACTTTCAATTGTATCACCATTGCGGATTTGGATACAGTTGAAAGCAATGATGAAAGATGGGCTCTCCACCGTCCGCTCCCTCCTCATCATTTTCCCAATTTGTCTGTGGTCTGATGTCTCAGCACAGCATGGCGCAATGACAGCACTACTGCGTGCTGCTGTGCCGAGATGTGCAGAGCTGCAGAACCTTCACTGCAGAGGCCAGAGCAGCGGGGAAAAGAGAAGTATTTATTTATTTAAATCAGTAAGAGAGTGCATTATAATATATGGAGGACTATGGGGTGCATTATACCATATGAAGGACTATGGGGTGCATTATACCAGAGGTTCCCAACTCCAGTCCTCAAGGCACACCAACAGTGCATGTTTTCAGGATTTCTTTAGCATTGCATGGGTGTTGGATTCAGCACCTTTGCAGGTGATTAAATTATCACCTGTGCAATACTAAGGAAATCCTGAAAACATGCACTGTTGGTGGGCTATGGAGTGCATTATACTATATGGAGGACTATGGGGTGCATTATTCTATATGGAGGACTATGGGGTGCATTATAATATATGGAGGACTATGGGGCTGCATTATAATATATGGAGGACTATGGGGTGCATTATAATATATGGAGGACTATGGGGTACATTATAATATATGGAGAACTACAGGGTGCATTATAATATATGGAGGACTATGAGAGGTGCATTATACCATATGGAGGACCATGGGGTGTGCATTATACTATCTGGGGTGCATTATAATATATGGAGGACTATGGGGTGCATTATAATATATGGAGGACTATGGGGTGCATTATAATATATGGAGGACTATGAGAGGTGCATTATACCATATGGAGGACCATGGGGTGTGCATTATACTATCTGGGGTGCATTATAATATATGGAGGACTATGGGGTGCATTATAATATATGGAGGACTATGGGGTGCATTATAATATATGGAGGACTATGGGGCTGCATTATAATATATGGAGGACTATGGGGTGCATTATAATATATGGAGGACTATGGGGTGCATTATAATATATGGAGGACTATGGGGTGCATTATAATATATGGAGGACTATGAGAGGTGCATTATACCATATGGAGGACCATGGGGTGTGCATTATACTATCTGGGGTGCATTATAATATATGGAGGACTATGGGGTGCATTATAATATATGGAGGACTATGGGGTGCATTATAATATATGGAGGACTATGGGGCTGCATTATAATATATGGAGGACTATGGGGTGCATTATAATATATGGAGGACTATGGGGTGCATTATAATATATGGAGGACTATGGGGCTGCATTATAGTATTTGGAGGAATTTGGTAGTGCATTATAATATTATAATAATATATGAAAGACTATGGGGGTGCATAATAATATGTGGAGGACTATGGGGTGTGCATTATGCTATAAGGAGAACTATGGGGGTGTATTATAATATATGGAGGTCCACGGGGGGCCCATTATACGTTATGGAGGATTATGGGGTGCATTATACTATATGGATGGCAATTTTGGGGCCAATATACTATTTGGTGGGCTATGTGAAGGCCATTATAATATTTGGAGGGCTATGAGGAAGCCTTTATACTTTATGGAGGACTATTTGTGGGCTGTGTTGGGGGCCATTGTACAGTATGGAGAGGGGTGGGGGTATTTTTTACTGCATGGAGCGCTGTGTGGGGGTCACAGTTGGAGACCGTACTATGTTGGGATTACCATCCTTTGTCAGGGTAGTTGGGGGGTGCAGTAGGGTCATCATACTGTGTGTGCGGCGGTACCATACAGCGTTTGTGGGGCACTTTGTTGACATCATACTTTATGGGTGCAACGACACGAGAATCTAGGGGCTTCAACTGGAGGAATATTGCCTCGCAAGGGCTGCAAAGTTGTGATATTATGTGACCCATTTTTCTTAATGTTTTTGTGGGGGGAATCTTCTAAGGGGCCCCATAATTTCTATGTATGACATCTTGCACTCGTCTTATGGCGTGAGACATTTTGTGACAGTAAATTGGATTATTTGCACAGAAAGCTAAACTTATTGCACAATGATGAGATGTTCATGTTCACATGATGGGGGGGGCAGGTAAACGTGACTCAGCAGAGACTGCACCGCCCGACAATAGCGGAGCGCTCAGCCAGCATGACGAGGCAGAAATGGAGCACACAGTAAGGAGGGGTGGAGGACAGTGACGTGCGCTGATGTTGCAACAAGAATTGCAACATTTATTTATCGACAAGAAATAGAACTGATCTAATGATATAGATGAAAGGGCATTAAGAGAAGATACTGTTTAATGATCCTCCAGGAGGAGTTTTGGGACCCCTCAATGCCTGATTGTGACTGTTACTTCTGCACCCCCTACTTAATATTGAATTTTAGTTCTAAATTCTCTTTGTCTCTTATCAAATATATATCTGGTGACTTAAAGGGTTATTCCCCAAATCATAATGTGGTCTAATTTTTCTGTACTTACAGAATTAATCATGTATGCCAATAGATCCATTGTTTACATCTGAACTGATTTGCACATATCCCCTTCCTAATGGTTCCCCGTAGGGCTCCATTTAGACTGGATTGCCCCTTGATCCATCCTGAACTAGTTTCCAATAATGTTGGTTGACCATGCTTAGATGCCTCTAATGACCCTGTCTATTAAATCATCCCACAACCGGGATTTAGCACGGCTCAGCTACGCTATTCTGAAGGTCTCACTGATACCAACGGAATTTGAACCTAATGACCCTGTCTAATTCATGAAAGTCAGATGCACCTAATGACCCTGACTAATAAAACACCCTCAAATACTCTCAAGGTACCCTCATTGACCTGAGAGCCGGTGTTAAGCACAGCTCAGCTACGCTATGCTGAAGGTCTCACTGATACCAGTGGATTTTGAGCCTAATGACCCTGTCTAATTCATGAATAAAGAGAGAGAGGGCGCTCCTGTGTGGGATCTTAATGTACCGAAGTATGTATAATGTGAGGTGCACACTCACCTGATAGTGTTGTACGTTAGGTACAACACTGTTAGTGGTATTGAAGGGGGATCGCAGGTTCACCGCTCCTTGTCAGCAAGGATCCCGTCCTCCTAACTCCGCAGGACTCTGCTCACACGATCGGGGTTTCCACGTGCAGTGTGCAGCCGCCGGACCGGCGTCTGATAGCAGCTCCTCCTCCGGGTCGGACGGTCCCGTGATCACAGATGCGGTGATTCCCCAGCCCCTGGTGTTGGATTCAAACGGATAATACAATCCTGGTTCTGGCTGCAGCAGGCCCCTGAGCTCCCAAAGGGAGATAATAATGCAGGGAAAAAAGGGAAAAATCACGGTTTCGCTGCGCTGCTCAGAAAGGTAGTGATGAAGTTTTTGGAATGTAGATTTATTGATTATTTACATGCCACTACGCGTTTCGGGGGTACAACCTCCCCCTTCCTCAGGTAGCAGTAAAATGCAGGAAAATCAGATCTTAAGTACACAAACTGTCTAATAAAGGGTCAACCTTAAACTTCAGCACTACCTTTCTGAGCAGCGCAGCGAAACCGTGTTTTTTCCCTTTTTTTTCCCTGTCTAATTCATGAAAGTCAGATGCACCTAATGACCCTGACTAATAAAACACCCTCAAATACTCTCAAGGTACCCTCATTGACCTGAGAGCCAGTGTTAAGCACAGCTCAGCTACGCTATGCTGAAGGTCTCACTGATACCAGTGGATTTTGAGCCTAATGACCCTGTCTAATTCATGAAAGTCAGATGAACCTAATGACCCTGTCTAATTAAAGACCCCCAGATTCTCTTATGGCATCCTCATTGCCCTGACAGCTAGAGTTTAACACAGCTCAGCTATGCTATACTGAAAGATCTTACTGATACCAGTGGAATTTGAGCCTAAAGACCCTGTCTAATTCATGAAAATCAGATGCACCTAATGACCCTGTCTAATAAAACACCCTCAAATACTCTCGAGGCACCCTCATTGACCTGACAGCTGGGATTAAGCACAGCTCAGCTATACTATGCTGAAGGACTCACTGATACCAGTGGAATTTGAGCCTAAAGACAGTGTCTAATTTATGAAAATCTGATGCACCTATTGACCCTATCTAATAAAACACCCTCAAATACTCTCAATGCACCCTCATTTACCTGAGAGCCGGTGCTAAGCACAGCTCAGCTATGCTATGCTGCAGGTCGCACTGATAACCACGGAATTTGAGCCTAAGGACCCTGTCTAATTCATGAAAGTCAGTTGAACCTAACGACCCTGTCTAATTAATGAAAGTCAGATGCACCTAATGACCCTGACTAATAAAACACCCTCAAATAATAATCTCAAGGCACCCTCATTGACCTGACAGCTGGGGTTAAGCACAGCTCAGCTATGCTATGCTGAAGGTCTCACTGATACCAGTGGAATTTGAGCCTAAGGACCCTGTCTAATTTATGAAAGTCAGATGCACCTAATGACCCTGTCTAATTAAAGACCCCAGATTCTCTTCTGGCATCCTCATTGCCCTGACAGCTGGGGTTTAACACAGCTCAGCTATGCTATGCTGAAAAATCTTACTGATACCAGCTGCATTTGCACCCAATGACACTGTCTAATTCATGAAAAACAGATGCACACCCTGTCTAATAAAGAACCCCCCAGACCCTCTCATGTCATACCCATATCCTGACAGCCTGGGTGTATCACGACTCAGCTACTCTATCCTGATAATACCACTAGTACTAGCTGCATTTGCACTTAATGACCCACAGCCCTCCATGTAGTATAATGCACCCCCATAGTCCTCCATATAGTATAATGCAACCCCATAGTCCTACATATAGTATAATGCACCCTCTTTAGTCCTCCATACAGTATAATGGATCCCTTATTGCCTTACATATAGTATAATGCATCCCATAGTCCTCCATAAAGTATAAAGTATAAAGGTCTTACTTTACCAGCGGCATTTGCACCTAATGACCCTATTTATTTCCTGAAAACAGATGCACCTATGACCCTAATAAAACATCCCCCACCAAGATTCTCTCATGGCATACTCCTATCCTGAAAGCCGGGGTGTATCATGGCTCAGCTGGGCTATCCCAAAGATTCCACTCATACCAGTTACATTTGCACCTAATGACCCTGTCTAATTCATGAAAAACAGATGCACCTATGACGCTGTGCAATAAAGCAACCTAAAAATACTCTCATGGCATCATCGTTTTCCTGATACCCATGTTGTAGCATAGCCTGGATTTTCTATGCTCAGTTCCGCTATGCATTCAGGATTGAGCATGATCTTGCTCTGAAGTTCCCCATGAACCACCAATGAAATTTGGAGTTTGTGGATAGTAATAAATATTTGTAAAATAGTGGATCAAAGTCATTACATTCTATTTATCAACATATCCATATAAAGATTGCCCATGTTGATATCTAGCAGGAAGCACACAGGAGGGCAGAGCGAGGGGCCTGCAGCACTGAGGAGGAGCAGGGTTCTGCTGGGAAATGTAGTTTTAGCATTTTTGAGAAAGAACGCTCATTCAGCTCTGTAAAAAGGGACAGAAAGAGATGATAAAAGACAAAAAAAAAGAAACGTTATATTGGGCTTATACTATATAAGAATTGTAATGCAGATACTGTTCTTGGGTGGGGAGACCCACTGATAGTCCATGCATTGTAATCCATCATTGGACCTAATTGCACGGTGTGTAAAAAAGCCCTTAAAGGAGTTTTCTCATCATTATATATATATATATTTTAGCCCATAGGGTTCTATGGTTTAAAAATAACAAAGATTTAATCATCACCTCTTCCACCATCGCTTCCTCCCCTCCACTGCTCCCACTGACCGGCTGCAACAATTACATCATGACTGCAGCACGGTGACCGCTGCCGCCAATCACTGGCCTCAGTAGTTTTTCCTGCAGACTGCTTTATACTCCAGCCTCAAACTAAAGTATGTTGTAGAACCCTGAAGAAAAAATCTGTACGAAGACTTTGTAGTTGAAAATAGAGCCAAATTTTATTCAGTACAAAAGACAACAATCAAAGTGATAAAAAACTTTTTCATAGAGACAGATGGTGATAATTACCAGATGGTACCCATATACCAACCTGGCACACATTGCATGTAAAAAACAGTCAAAGAGCAAAAAACTACCCCAAACAGATGATCAAACAAAGGGGGAGTCACTTAGCATAAGGTTGTAACACCCAATGTCTGGAGTTGGATACTAAACTAGGTTCAATAGGTACGACTACAACCACTAGCACTATGCTTTAAATGTCCACTATTCATAACCACCTACAATATAACCACCGCTGAGTGCAAAGGGCTATCCATGTGGTGAGTGGTCATTCTAAGGGAACCCCAAGCTAACCACTGGGGCTATAGATTAAAGTGGAAAAAGTACCATACAAGAACAAGAACCGCGGGTACAGCAATAGGTCTATCAAGAGGGCATACAATAGAGCTAGGAATTCCCCACGTGTGGATCTATTGTTTGGTGACCATGGGACTAGAAATACGAATATGGTGAGGATGGTCACCAGGTACCACTCACATTGGGAATTGATGCTACAGGTCATGTCTCGATATTGGTCTATACTGACTGTTGATCCCATTCTTCGGAGGTACTTGCCTGATAGATCATCAGTGGCAGCCCGCAAGTCCAGAAATTTGAAAGACATATTGACATCTAGTCATTACAAGAAGGATAAGAATGTTCTCCCCTTCGTATCTTCCTCATCTATCACATCCAGGTTAAGAGTTGGCTGTTCACCATGTGGGGCGTGCGTTGCATGCCCTAACATTGAAACAGCGACAGAGTTCACTTCTTCTGATGGGAAAGTCTTTCCCATTAAAAAGAAGATTAATTGCCTTTCTAAGGCTGTGGTGTACTATGCTGTTTGTCCGTGTCCTCTCGTCTATGTCGGCCTGACTACACGGGCCTTGAAGGTTCGCGTGAGGGAACATGTCCGTGATATTCAGGCCGCCAGGGACGAGATTGACATTGATAGCCTTAAGACCATACCTAGGCATTTTAGGAAACACCACCAGTGCGATCATACTGCATTGAAAGTACGGGGTATTGATCAAATTATATCTGGAATTCGAGGCGGGAATGTTACCCGTCTTCTCACACAGCGTGAGACGGAATGGATATGGACCTTGAAGACCCTACAGCCTTTTGGGCTGAATGAGTGTCTAAGCTTCGTATCATTCCTATAGATTTTCCGGACAATGCCGTATTTTGTGTCTGGGTATATACAATGTGTCATCCTTGAGTTTGCAGCTCTATATGTGATCCTCTTGTTCTTAATCCATTTGGTCCTTTTTTAATTTATATGTGTTTTATTTCTATTTCTAGTTCCATTCATATTTCCTCGTCCTTCCTGATCTTTCTTTGCGTCCACATGATCATCTTATGGAGAAAATGACAATATTTCGGATAACAGTTAAAGGGGAATGACACTACATCGACTGACATGTGCTGCAATTTGTTATACGATTAATCTATGTTTTTGTATATTCATTTCTGTACATGTTATTGATCGGCAGTTATGCTGGGTGTATGGCGCCCCCCCACTGAGTTGGGAACTGTTTTCGGGTGGTCATTTCTCTCCTGGTGCCAGTGCGCGCGTGTGTTCACCTTGCTGCGCTGAGTCGCTGTGTGCGTGTCCTTTGGGCTCCTTTCGTGGCGATCTGATCGCCACGGTCGGTGCTGGACGCGCCCATGGCGACGTAGTGCTTCCGATGTGTTCACCCGCGCGCCATGAATGGTTAACTGGGACAGAATGATAGTTCCATCATGCCTATGTATATTAAATATATGTAATGATGTGTTATGTTTCTGTACCTATTGTTTGCACCCTTGAAATTGATCTGATGTTATTATTGCACTATAGTGGGGTATATTCGTAGAATATAGCGTATTGATATGGTTATATGGCGTATTGATGTATACCATTATTTATCTATCGTATACTGCATGCACTATTCTGCTGTTCGAAATAATACCCCTCTGTATATTCTCATACTTGTACGAGATGCAGCTGTTGAGTGGATCTTCCGTGGTCTATGCACTGGGCTGACATGATGCCCGAATTTAATGGGTTTATATGTTGACTAAGTGCTGCACACACGCGTCTCTGTGTGACGTGGCGAGCGTACCTCCCAGTTGATGACGCGGTTCCCTTAGTTGGATACTTCCGGTTTCGCGTCATCCTGGGGGGGCGGGGTCTAAGCCGTCACGGGTCTCTGTGTAAATTGGATCACATGGCCCGCACACACGCCCCCTATGTGACGTGGCGAGCACGTTTCCTGATTGTGGACGTACTGCCGATGATGGTGCCGCGTCAGGCGGGGGCGTGTTGTTTGTTATTATGACCCATGCGCGAACCACCAATACCATTGAGCAGTATGTGCACACCCCACAGGTGACGGTTTGGCACGCCCCCGGATTGATGACGCGATGCCTATACCCGTATACTTCCGGTTTTCGCGTCATACATGTGGACGGAGCCTGACCGGCCTGTTTGAACCACTCACCAATGGCATTTACTGTTATAGTATTGTTGGGTTGGTTAGTGCATCTTTGGACGTTTTGATTGGCCAGGACTGACCCGGTCTAGGATTGGATAGGTTTTATTTATAAGGACGCTCTTTTTACTCTGAGACCACCCCCGGAAGAAGAATCACGAAACCTATAGGTCGGGGCTCCTCTCCCATATACCATACCTCAGGTACGATATTGCTGTGTGTTTTGTTACCTTGTGCCACTAGTGAGACACGTTTGTACATTTGTAGCTGGTCTGTTTAGTATTATCGGCACCGGGTACTGTTTAGCAGTCAGTAGTTGCTTTTTATCCACTTAGCACATGGTTGTCCATGTGTTTGGTATGCATCACTTTGTTCTTGTATGGTACTTTTTCCACTTTAATCTATAGCCCCAGTGGTTAGCTTGGGGTTCCCTTAGAATGACCACTCACCACATGGATAGCCCTTTGCACTCAGCGGTGGTTATATTGTAGGTGGTTATGAATAGTGGACATTTAAAGCATAGTGCTAGTGGTTGTAGTCGTACCTATTGAACCTAGTTTAGTATCCAACTCCAGACATTGGGTGTTACAACCTTATGCTAAGTGACTCCCCCTTTGTTTGATCATCTGTTTGGGGTAGTTTTTTGCTCTTTGACTGGTTTTTACATGCAATGTGTGCCAGGTTGGTATATGGGTACCATCTGGTAATTATCACCATCTGTCTCTATGAAAAAGTTTTTTATCACTTTGATTGTTGTCTTTTGTACTGAATAAAATTTGGCTCTATTTTCAACTACAAAGTCTTCGTACAGATTTTTTCTTCAGGGTTCTATCTATATTCTGTATATGGCTTCCTCCATATGCTAATTATGGCACGAGACTCTTCGTGTATATTGGTATTGTTTGTTTATATGCTTTTCTGTGTATTTTCACAGGTTTTTTTCATACCAAGCATGGACTATCGAACCAGGGATATTTCCTGGAAACTTGCTTGTAGTAGAGCCTTTGATGGTAATCTGCCTGATGGGAATGGTATTGAACAGAGGGGACGTATTGAGCTGCAAAATAATGTGAAACGCTTATTACATAAGCGTACGAAGGTTTGGTGGAACAAGGCGTTCCTCGAGGGGTACATTTCCAAACAAATGGTCCCTCGAGGACTTAGGATACAGGTCTTCCCTTCATTCCCGGTGGAGGATACAACCTTCATCAGTAAGTGGGAAGAAGTCTGCTCCACCAGCTCGTTGAAGCTCATGGAGCTACTCGTTGGTCTTAACTCTAAAACCTTGGATGAAGTAGAGAGGGAGCTGGACACTGCGTATTCCGAGCTTAAGGCGGTGTCCTCAGCTGAGGAGATTGCGGCCTTTGATACGGCAATGACATCTAGTTCCGAGGAATGGGAGAAATCTATCAGAGAGACCCACTCAAAAAAGATCACACGTGATATGACTGATTACCAACAATTGAAAGTCTACAGGTGGCGGAAACCTATTCCTAGGTTCACACGTGGTAGATCGGTGTCTGTGTCCTCGGTCTCGTCGGCAGGCGGTGCATCTGACCAGTCTCTTTCTCCGGTGACCACAAGATTTGGGAATAGAAGGAAAGGGGAACAACAACAGCAACCACAAAAAACAACTGGCAATCAGAATAAGAGACCCCCTGGGGTAGGGAAACAAGCCAGTACCCCGAAGGTAATTAATTTATCCCAACACACGTTTTCAGCTTTAGACAATGAGGTTCTAGCTAGAGGCCTTACCTTTTCACCTAGTTCACGTTTTGATCCATTTACAGCCGTGAAGGATCTACATATTTTTGGCCGTGCACTGATGTTGAAGAAATGGTTCCATGACGATGACCTTCAGAGGGCGTTTCCTACTGAGACTGAACAATCTGCCTTACGAATTCTGGAGGAGCTATCGGAGGAGCATAATGCCGGTGCATTAGGTAAGATTCCTTCACGGCTGCGGATCAAATCTAAGAAATTCCCCCCCTTGTCGGCCTGTCCCAATGTAGATCTGTTTGTGCGGCTTGTCTCCGATGAATTTTCCAAATTCCCCAAAAATATCCGTAATGACAATCTTACGAGGGAAGAGAGAAGCTGCATTAACAGGATCAGGAGTTTGGAGGACATTGTGATAAAACCGGCCGACAAGGGCGGGAATATTGTGGTATGGCCGTGTACACTCTATGAAAGAGAGGCGTACAGACAGCTCAGGGTTGGCGAATGTTATCAACGCCTTACTTTTAATCCCCTGAGTAAATTTACGAAAGAACTACATTGTCTTTTGGCTGATGCTGTGGAGTGTGGCACCATAGAGAGGGGTTTGTCTGATGCGCTGCATGTGGGCGAGCCGACGATACCGACACTGTATCTGCTACCTAAGGTACACAAGGATGTGAATGTGCCTCCGGGTAGACCTATTGTGTCGGGTGTGGGCAACTTTCTTGAGCGTGTCTGTATATATATCGATTCTTTGTTAAAACCATTGGTCGAGTCTCTTCCCTCTTTCACAAGGGATACGGACAATTTTTTGCAGAAAATCGATTCAATACAAGTGGGGGAAGGCTCCCTGTTGGTCTCTTGCGATGTCGAATCGCTCTATACGAGCATTCGACATCGCGACGGACTACGGGCGGTGTCATATTTTCTCTCTATGACCAACATGTCTGGGACCGAGAGGGACTTTGTCATGGACTTATTGAGTTTTGCCTTGACCCATAATTTTTTCTTTTTTGGGGGGTCCCTCTACCTGCAGCTCCAGGGAACAGCAATGGGGGCGGCCTTTGCGCCTTCATATGCTAATTTGTTTCTGGGGCTGTGGGAGAGGGAGCTTCTCCTGTCAGATTGGCTGTCGTCGGTGGACCGCATCCCCTTGTGGACGCGGTACATCGACGACATCTTTTTTATCTGGCAGGGGACGATCCCGGAACTTAATTTATTTATGCGTAACTTGAATAACAACGAAATGAATATACGGCTTACTCATAAGTTCAGTGACACGTCCCTCGAGTTCCTGGATGTCTTGGTCATTAGAGATTCATTAGGTTTTTTACAGACAGATTTATATCGAAAGGATACATCCGTAAACTCGGTATTACATGCCTCCTCTGCCCACCCCGCACATGTGGTACGAGCCGTTCCTGTGGGACAATTCCTCCGCCTACGGCGGATTTGTTCCTCGGACTCTTCTTTTGAGTCCAAGGCTCTGGATCTCAAACAGAGATTCCGTGACCGCGGGTACAGCAATAGGTCTATCAAGAGGGCATACAATAGAGCTAGGAATTCCCCACGTGTGGATCTATTGTTTGGTGACCATGGGACTAGAAATACGAATATGGTGAGGATGGTCACCAGGTACCACTCACATTGGGAATTGATGCTACAGGTCATGTCTCGATATTGGTCTATACTGACTGTTGATCCCATTCTTCGGAGGTACTTGCCTGATAGATCATCAGTGGCAGCCCGCAAGTCCAGAAATTTGAAAGACATATTGACATCTAGTCATTACAAGAAGGATAAGAATGTTCTCCCCTTCGTATCTTCCTCATCTATCACATCCAGGTTAAGAGTTGGCTGTTCACCATGTGGGGCGTGCGTTGCATGCCCTAACATTGAAACAGCGACAGAGTTCACTTCTTCTGATGGGAAAGTCTTTCCCATTAAAAAGAAGATTAATTGCCTTTCTAAGGCTGTGGTGTACTATGCTGTTTGTCCGTGTCCTCTCGTCTATGTCGGCCTGACTACGCGGGCCTTGAAGGTTCGCGTGAGGGAACATGTCCGTGATATTCAGGCCGCCAGGGACGAGATTGACATTGATAGCCTTAAGACCATACCTAGGCATTTTAGGAAACACCACCAGTGCGATCATACTGCATTGAAAGTACGGGGTATTGATCAAATTATATCTGGAATTCGAGGCGGGAATGTTACCCGTCTTCTCACACAGCGTGAGACGGAATGGATATGGACCTTGAAGACCCTACAGCCTTTTGGGCTGAATGAGTGTCTAAGCTTCGTATCATTCCTATAGATTTTCCGGACAATGCCGTATTTTGTGTCTGGGTATATACAATGTGTCATCCTTGAGTTTGCAGCTCTATATGTGATCCTCTTGTTCTTAATCCATTTGGTCCTTTTTTAATTTATATGTGTTTTATTTCTATTTCTAGTTCCATTCATATTTCCTCGTCCTTCCTGATCTTTCTTTGCGTCCACATGATCATCTTATGGAGAAAATGACAATATTTCGGATAACAGTTAAAGGGGAATGACACTACATCGACTGACATGTGCTGCAATTTGTTATACGATTAATCTATGTTTTTGTATATTCATTTCTGTACATGTTATTGATCGGCAGTTATGCTGGGTGTATGGCGCCCCCCCACTGAGTTGGGAACTGTTTTCGGGTGGTCATTTCTCTCCTGGTGCCAGTGCGCGCGTGTGTTCACCTTGCTGCGCTGAGTCGCTGTGTGCGTGTCCTTTGGGCTCCTTTCGTGGCGATCTGATCGCCACGGTCAGTGCTGGACGCGCCCATGGCGACGTAGTGCTTCCGATGTGTTCACCCGCGCGCCATGAATGGTTAACTGGGACAGAATGATAGTTCCATCATGCCTATGTATATTAAATATATGTAATGATGTGTTATGTTTCTGTACCTATTGTTTGCACCCTTGAAATTGATCTGATGTTATTATTGCACTATAGTGGGGTATATTCGTAGAATATAGCGTATTGATATGGTTATATGGCGTATTGATGTATACCATTATTTATCTATCGTATACTGCATGCACTATTCTGCTGTTCGAAATAATACCCCTCTGTATATTCTCATACTTGTACGAGATGCAGCTGTTGAGTGGATCTTCCGTGGTCTATGCACTGGGCTGACATGATGCCCGAATTTAATGGGTTTATATGTTGACTAAGTGCTGCACACACGCGTCTCTGTGTGACGTGGCGAGCGTACCTCCCAGTTGATGACGCGGTTCCCTTAGTTGGATACTTCCGGTTTCGCGTCATCCTGGGGGGGCGGGGTCTAAGCCGTCACGGGTCTCTGTGTAAATTGGATCACATGGCCCGCACACACGCCCCCTATGTGACGTGGCGAGCACGTTTCCTGATTGTGGACGTACTGCCGATGATGGTGCCGCGTCAGGCGGGGGCGTGTTGTTTGTTATTATGACCCATGCGCGAACCACCAATACCATTGAGCAGTATGTGCACACCCCACAGGTGACGGTTTGGCACGCCCCCGGATTGATGACGCGATGCCTATACCCGTATACTTCCGGTTTTCGCGTCATACATGTGGACGGAGCCTGACCGGCCTGTTTGAACCACTCACCAATGGCATTTACTGTTATAGTATTGTTGGGTTGGTTAGTGCATCTTTGGACGTTTTGATTGGCCAGGACTGACCCGGTCTAGGATTGGATAGGTTTTATTTATAAGGACGCTCTTTTTACTCTGAGACCACCCCCGGAAGAAGAATCACGAAACCTATAGGTCGGGGCTCCTCTCCCATATACCATACCTCAGGTACGATATTGCTGTGTGTTTTGTTACCTTGTGCCACTAGTGAGACACGTTTGTACATTTGTAGCTGGTCTGTTTAGTATTATCGGCACCGGGTACTGTTTAGCAGTCAGTAGTTGCTTTTTATCCACTTAGCACATGGTTGTCCATGTGTTTGGTATTTATCACTTTGTTCTTGTATGGTACTTTTTCCACTTTAATCTATAGCCCCAGTGGTTAGCTTGGGGTTCCCTTAGAATGACCACTCACCACATGGATAGCCCTTTGCACTCAGCGGTGGTTATATTGTAGGTGGTTATGAATAGTGGACATTTAAAGCATAGTGCTAGTGGTTGTAGTCGTACCTATTGAACCTAGTTTAGTATCCAACTCCAGACATTGGGTGTTACAACCTTATGCTAAGTGACTCCCCCTTTGTTTGATCATCTGTTTGGGGTAGTTTTTTGCTCTTTGACTGGTTTTTACATGCAATGTGTGCCAGGTTGGTATATGGGTACCATCTGGTAATTATCACCATCTGTCTCTATGAAAAAGTTTTTTATCACTTTGATTGTTGTCTTTTGTACTGAATAAAATTTGGCTCTATTTTCAACTACAAAGTCTTCGTACAGATTTTTTCTTCAGGGTTCTATCTATATTCTGTATATGGCTTCCTCCATATGCTAATTATGGCACGAGACTCTTCGTGTATATTGGTATTGTTTGTTTAAAGTATGTTGTAGTAGAATGCGCCAAATTTATTAAAAACAATGTATTGTATAGATCATTAACATCAGATCTGTGGGGGTACAATACCCAGCGACCTCACCCTCAATTATCCGGCGGAAGTACAGTTATGTACACAGTGTAGTGGCCGTTCTCAGCTCCTATGTAATTGAATGTGACAACTGACAACTTTGGAAATGGCTAACTGCTGTTTGGTGGGGGTGCCAGGTGTCGGACCCCCTACCTATCTCATATTGATCAATAAGCTTGAGCGTGGGTCAGTAATGTCATATTTATGGACAACCCCTTTAAGAATGCAGTGTACTTTGTATACTTTTGCATGTGTTACATATATTCCTCTAGGACATATTTTGCCTTTGTGATACATCTGAGGTTGTGTAATCAGCGTCTATTGTGTAATCCGCTCAGATCTGGTGTCAACTACATTGACTTTACCGCTGATGGCAGAATGTTTTCGCCCGAAAGAATAAAAGTGTGTATGGAAAATATAGAATCATTGTAGAATGTAAACTTTGCAAGAGAACGGAGATATCAGGTATAGAATACGGAACACTGCAGCGTTTATATATCTGTACTAACGCCACATTCCGCCGTCAGAACCTCGCTATTAGGTCTCGTTAAGGCCACGTTCACACCATGAGATTTTCATTAATTTTATCTTTTATTTCAAAAACTCAACATCTTATTTAAAAATAAATATAAAAATGTTAAACAAAAAACAGTTCCAGCAAAGAGGATGGGATTTATAGACATCCCCTACCCTCTGTGCTTCTTTATTACTCCGCATGATCGGGGGTGCGAGTTTCAAGTCCGCAACATGTCGATTTCTCTTGTGGTTAGGCTGTGTCCGCACTTTGCGTTTTCACCCTGCATTTTGAACTCCAGCGTTTTCATGCCAAAATACATGCGTTTTGATTTTCCAGCAAAGTCTATGGAAAATGCGGATTTCTTTTGCGCACTTTGCAGTTCTAAACGCAGCGTTTAATTTGCATAATTTTGGGCAAAAACTCAGCGTTTAAAGAAGCAGCATGTCAATTGTTTTTGCCATTTGGGCTGCGTTTTGCTAACATTGAAGTCAATGAAAAGTTGTAAAAAGCAAGAGACATCTAAATTCCAGCATTTTACCTGCTTTTTAGGTGCGTTTTGGACTACATAAACGCATGCGTTTCTGACATCAAAATAATGAAATTATATAGTATAAAAACAATTTTTATTGAGATACGTTAAAAATTCAAAATTCCACCTGTGAAAATTAACACACAAACATAATCCCAAGACCATGGAACATCTCCGAAATATCCGTCTAGAGGAACAATATTATTCCATAGAAAATCACATTAATAATCATGCCAGGGGTATAGTTTTTAAATGACCCTTACTCCTTCTTTCCTCTACCTGCCAATGGAGGTGCAACATAAAGTCACAATACACCCTAAAGGTAAAAAGGTGCCCCCATTCCTCGGCGGCTTTCCCTCCTAAGATATCCCTAATCTCCCTTGCGATCAAATGAGGTCTAGAGGTTATATCATTAATGGTCAAGGAAAATAGAGAAATAAACTTATCTGAAAAGATGTTTTGAGTCAGGAATAGTCCCCTAGCAATCCTTATTTCCTTTTTTCATAACGTGAGGACGTCCGGGCCTTCCATGGTCCTCAACCCAATAAAACAATTGCATACAGTCTCAACGCGTTTCTCCCCATATTATTAGTCAGGGTTCATCATGACATCCACATGGAGAGGTGTGTGCTGCTGAATGAGTAGCCCCCTTAACAACTTTTAGGCGATTGAGCCAGTCATTTTTCATTTGTCTCCTGATGAACCCTGACTAATAATATGGGGAGAAACGCGTTGAGACTGTATGCAATTGTTTTATTGGGTTGAAAACCATGGAAGGCCCGGACGTCCTCACGTTATGAAAAAATGAAATAAGGATTGCTAGGGGACTATTCCTGACTCAAAAACATCTTTTCAGATAAGTTTATTTCTCTATTTTCCTTGACCATTAATGATATAACCTCTAGACCTCATTTGATCGCGAGGGAGATTAGGGATATCTTAGGAGGGAAAGCCGCCGAGGAATGGGGGCACCTTAATAATCATGCCAGGGGTATGGTTTTTAAATGACCCTTAGGGTATGTGCGCACGTTGCTTTTTACCTGCTTTTTACCTGCTTTTTTGCTGCTTTTTCTTCTGCGCTGTTTAATGCCAAAATGGATGTGTTCTTCTATTCAAGCAAAGTCTATGGGAATTTGGGTTTCTTGTTCACACTATGTTGTTCAAAATGCTGCCTTTTTGTGGCAGAACTTTGGTCAAAAACTCAGCTTTGCAGTGCAAAACCCAAATGGCAAAAACAATTGACATGTTGCTTCTTTGAAAAGCTGAGTTTTTGACCAAAGTTCTGCCACAAATAGGCAGCATTTTGAACAACATAGTGTGAACAAGAAACCCAAATTCCCATAGACTTTGCTTGAATAGAAGAACACATCCATTTTGGCATTAAACAGCGCAGAAGAAAAAGCAGCAAAAAAGCAGGTAAAAAGCAGGTAAAAAGCAACGTGCGCACATACCCTTAATGTGATTTTCTATGGAATAATATTGTTCCTCTAGACGGATATTTCGGAGATGTTCCATGGTCTTGGGATTATGTTTGTGTGTTAATTTTCACAGGTGGAATTTTGAATTTTTAACGTATCTCAATAAAAATTGTTTTTATACTATATAATTTAAGGTAGCTTTCTGGGTCAAAGTTGATATACTACCTTCTGTAATTAGGTTTCTAAGTGGTAAATCAAAATAATGAAATAATATGTCCCGTTACACACACACATAATCCGACAATTAAATTAATGAAAAATATTAATTTATTGGAATTATAGCAATAAATAGTATAAAACCGTTATAATTATATTAAATATAACTATTTTCGTTATGATTTAAATAATTATATTCATTATTATTATTATATATTTATA
>NC_134363.1:47560542-47598042 GCF_048569485.1 Anomaloglossus baeobatrachus
CCAAGAAGTGGTACATCCATTAGATGTTGATACAATTGAAAGCAATGATGAAAGATGACATGCTCTGCTATCAGCTCCATCATTCTCCCTCAGCATCTGAACGTGTGACGTTTCAACGCAGCGGACAAGATGATGTTTTTACTGCACACTGCTGTGCCGAGATGTGCAGAATGCAGAACACTCGCATTGGAGACCAGAGCAGTAGGGGAAAGGGGAGAGATGAGTATTTCTTTTTTTTTTTGGAGGACTATGGGGGCATTATACTATATGGAGGGCTATGGGAGTGTATTATGCTATATGGTTAACTATGGGGGTGCATTATGCTATATGGAAGGCAATGAGGGACTCATACTGTATGGAGGACTATTGGGGGTGCATTGTAATACTATATTGAAGGATATAGGGGGACATTATCATTTTTGGAGGGCTGTTAGGGAGCCTTTATACTTTATGGAAGGCTATTTGAGGACAATTATACTATATGCAAGTAATCCTATTGTAATGGGGCCCATCATACTATGTGGAGGGCTAATGAGAGCCATTATACACTGATGATATGTGGGGCCAAATATGCTGTATGTAGGTCCATAATACTGCATGGAGGGTCCTGTGGAGTATCATAGCGTTTGCGGGGCACTTTTGTTGCCATCAAACTGTATGGCTGCAATGAAAGGGGAATCTAGGAGCTTCACTAGGAGGAAAATTACTTTGTAAGGGCTGAAATGTTGTGGGATTTGATTTTGTGTGACTCAGCCGACCACTTTTTTATTTTTTTTAAGGGGGGGGGGGGGGAATTAAGATTTCTAAGCAGTCCCATGATTTCTACATACGCCAATGCTAGGGGCCCTATTAGATCTACTAATCCAACCACCCCTGCTTATACAAGGGGTTGTCCAATGAAAACAAGAAATCACTTATCCGGTGTTGTGACCCAGCACCTCCTATATAGACAGAATGTGGCATTATTACGCCCATTAAAATGGAGCTGCATTGCCCATATTGGGGGCTGCTGAGCACTGCGCTCGGCTCTTTGCATCAGCCCCATAGGAAATTAATGGACTAGTGGTCTAGCCTGTGCACTGCAGCTCCATTCAGATAGGGATAATAGACCCCATTTGGTCTATCGGTGCTGATCCCAGCGCTCAATATGGTAGTAACTCTCCTGTGAATCGGTGATCCCTTGATTTTTCCTAGACAACCCCTTTAAATATAAGTTGTAGCTATTAATTCAATTGTACAAAACAATATACCACATACTAATGGCAAACTGTGACAGAGTGCTGCCACCGAAAGGCTAACCTGGAAAACAATACTTCTTACTGGTCTGTACTGAACCGCAGGCACAAGGTCTGTTGCATGCACACACCCATCATCCTAAGGCTATGTGCGCACGTTGCGTCGGAATACCTGCAGTTTATTCTGCACATTTTCCTTCCCTTGGTTTTTGACCAAATGGCTTTTGGCCATTTTTAGCGCTAAAAACGCATGCGTATTTACCGCGTTTTTAGCGCTTTTTACCTGCGTTTTCACCTGCGTTTCTGCAGATGCGTTTTGTAGATCAAGACACTGAGAAATAAAGTTGAAATAGTCAAAAAGAATGAAAAAAAGAGAAAAAAAGTATAAAATTAACTTTTAATAAAACTATATGGGAAATTATCAATTTTAATGAAATTATAGCGGTTATGCCCATTTTAACTGAAAAATAGGTAAAGTTTATTATTTTTTAGCATTTAAATTTTCGGTTATTGTGTGTGTGTGTAAAGGAACATTAGAACCCTTTCATTTTTGGCCAGAAAAGCATGCGTTTTTGGAGCCAAAAACGCAGTGGAAAAGCGGGTAAAAAGCATGAAAAACGCAGGAATTATCATTTTGGTTGCGTTTTGCCATTTCTCATTGACTCCAATGTTAAGGAAACGCTGCAGAAATGGCAAAAACAACTGACAGGCTGCTTCTTTTTCAGCATGGTTTTTGACCCAAAATATGCAAATTAAACGCTGCAGAAAAAAAACAAAGTGCAGACAGGATTTCTGCTTTTCCCATAGACTTTGCTGGAAAACAAAAACGCATGCGTTTTAGCGCAAAAACGCTGCAGAAACGCGGGAAAAAAACGCATTATATATATTTATTTATTATATAAAAAAAATTCCATTCCTGCTCCAGACATTTCAGTAATTGATGCAGCTGCTATGCAAATTTTGTTCCAGGTGCTTATCAAAAATTTTAGTATATGCAAATTTATTGCAAAGTTTGAAGTCAGCAGTGAAAATCTGTTGCCTAAAACTGATTGGTAACTTTTTTTGCTCCCTCCCTATAGGAGCACCCAGATGAGTTTAAGGCTAGTTTCACGCTTGCGTTGAACGGCATCCATAGCATTGCGTTGTGTGACGGATGTAACGGATGCGTTGCATATAGTGGCACAACGGATGCTACGGATCGTACAAAACAACGGAAAGCCTTTTTTTTTTCTATTCTTTACAGTTTTACCGGCAGCAGACTATTGTGAACGATCAGCTGAGTGCTCTCACTTGCCGGCGGCTGGGCATGCCGGCGGGTGGGCGCTCAGCTGAGCGCTGTCACTTGCCGGCGGCCGGGCACTCAGCTGAACGTTCGGCCACCGCGAGACAAATTAAAGTTTGTGATTTTAAACCACAAAAAAAAAAAAAAAAAAGCGCATGCGCAGTGCAATCCTACGGATTGCGCTGCTCAAAAAAAAGTTACATGCTGCGTTTCGTCCGCCTGACGCAGCGTCAAAATAACGACACTGCGTCGTCCAGCGGATGCAACGCAGACACTTGCGTTACAGTTCGTGGTCCATACAAGTCTATGGAGAATAGCGCGGTGCATTAACTGACTGCGCTATTCTCCATAGTGACGGACTGCGCTGAACGCAAGTGTGAAAGTAGCCTAAAGATCTCATCCACTACCATAAAAGAGTAGATTTTTCTGCCTACAAATCAGAACAGTATCGGCCCATGCATCATAAGTTTCAGGGAAGAAATCTCAACATTTTAAGCATGAATTGTTTGAACACTGTAAACAATTTTTTTTTCCATCATGTCAGGTATCGCATTTTACCTTATTTAAAGCACAACTGCAGTGTGGGGTCCCCCCTTTTTCGCTCAAGCGCTGGAAAGGTGCTTTAAATCTTAGTCCACCAACTCTTCCGCAACTTCACCTCCCCCCCTCCCATCATCGTTTTGGTCACACGGCGCCATCTTAGATCTCAATTTCTCATTGGCCAGAAGTCAAAAATGGCATCAAAAGTTCCTCAATGCATCTCAGGTAGAGACCGAACAAGGCTCTCAAGCTTTAGGCTATGTTCACACTAGAAAAATGATTTTTCTTAAGAAATTTCTTAAGAGTGCACCTGTGTTAAAAAACGCACCAAAAACGCACCTGCGTTTTTGCCGCGTTTTTGGTGCGTTTTCGGTCCGTTTTTGGTGCGTTTTTACCGCTGGTTGCTCCCTGCGTTATTGTGCCAATTATCTATGGCAAAAAACGCAGTTAGCTGCAGAAAAGAAGTGACATGCTCATTCTTTTTCTTAAGAAAATCTACTGAAAGAATTTTCTTAAGAAAAAAACGCAGTGTGTGCACAGCTAATTTTTTTTGCCATAGGTTTTGCTGGGGAATGTCTGCAGAAAGGTTACAAGAATTTCTCAAGAAATTTCTGCAGCAAAAACGGACCAAAAACGCAGGTAAAAAACGCAGTGTGTGAACACAGCCTTAGAGTTGTGACCAGGGATGAGCGAACCCAAACCATACAGTTCGGAATTTGTACCAGACACTAGGTGCCTGGGGCTTGGAGTCTAAAGCCCCCGTCACATTTAGCGACTTACCAGCGATCCCGAAAACAACGCGACCTGGTAAGGATCGCTGGTAAGTCGCAGGTGAGATGTCACACAGTCAGAACTTACCAACGATATAGGTCGCAGTAGCGACCTGTATAACGATCTCTGCTGTCATTGGGACCCTGTCACACAGTGTCAAACATAGTGATGCGTCCTGCCCAGCAGGACATCGCCTTTGAAGAAAATGGTCCAGGACATTCAGCAACGACCGGCGACCTCACAGCAAGGGCCAGGTCGTTGCTGGATGTCACACATAACAGGATAGCTAGCGAGATTGCTGTTGCGTCACAAAAATCGTGACACAGCAGCGATGTCGCCAAGTGAGACGTGGCCTTAAGCCTGTGTGTCCATGCTGAATTTTTGGCGCAGAAATTTTTGGCACCAAAATCTGCACCTTCTAGCAGAAAAGCCACACCCAAAAGGAAAAAAAAAAAAAAAAAAAATAATATATATATATATATATATATATATATATATTCCCCCTTTTTTTTCCTCTCTGCACACAGACGCACGAGTCAAGTGTCTGTTTGTTTTTTTCCTCTCCTCCCTGCATTTTGTAGCTCTTCTAGCCATTGATTTCACACTAAAAAAAAAAAAAAAAAAAAAAAAAATGCATGGCACATGGAAAATGCATATATAATTTATTTATGCATTTTCCATGTGCCATGCATTTTTTAGTGTGAAATCAATGACTAGAAGAGCTACAAAATGCAGGGAGGAGAGAAGGGAAAAGAAAAAATGCAAACAAAAAACCACACACACACACACACACACACACACACACACACACACACTTGACATATTGCCTCTCTGCGCAGGGAGAAAAAAAAAAAAAGTGTAAATAAAAAAAATGCGCATAGCACTTCAGAATTCTCAATGACTTTGCAGATATAAGAGAAATGCAGAATTAGGCAACAAACTGCACCAAAACCGCACTGTGAGCACAAGGCCTAAGAAAAAGCACAAGGCGATACACAAGGCGACACACAAGGCGACACACAAGGCGACACACAAGGCGACACACAAGGCGACACACAAGGCGACACACAAGGCGACGCAGTGGGGTCAGCTTTATTTTTGATAACCAGCCATTTCCACATATTTGCAGGGCAACTGCCCTCATATTGATGCCCCTAGCCCTTACTACACCCATTTTATAGCACAGAAGTTCAGGTTCCCATTGACACCATATGGACGAAAGGTGGGGGTCAGAGTCTGAGGTCAAGTCCAGGTCCCAAATTGACCTTTTAACTAAAGTCTGGCCAAACCTGAACTTCCACAGGTCTGCTCATCCCTTGTTGTGATCTCTGGAAACACCGGAGCTGTCGAGAGACGCCAATAGACAATGAGGCCTCAGGAATGAGAGTCTCAGACGGGAGGAGGCTCCCCAAAAAAATGGCCAAAACTGGTTTAGTATCAAATATTTTATTAATAATACGATGCTGGTAGAGACGGAAAAGGGTTTTTCTCTTCTAATAAAATTAATGTCTATTTTATGGCCTACAAATAAACATTCTGGAGCAATGCGAGGTAGGTTATCCCTATGGGGGATTTAGCTGAGCGAGTGCTTGTTGAACAGGTACTCCGCCATGCCGGGGTGGTGGCTCCACAGCTTCTTCAGGCTGGTTATATGGTCCCCGAGCTTCTTTATGGTCTCTGTGCTCTCAGACAAGAATGGAGATTCCAAGAAGTCAGTCATCTGTAGAAGAGGAGGAAAAGTGTTAAACATTAAAAGGGTACTCCATGAAAAGCTCACTTTGGGTGGCAAATCCTGCGCTTGGTTTGGCCATTATACACTTGATAACTGATCTTTATGGGGGCCGGGTCCACACTAATGGATCATCAAAGGGAACTGGAGGAAAAACAGGTTGAAGACCATGAACATCAGTATCAAACAAAATTCTTTTATTTCATTCCTACGCGTTTCGGAGACCCCAACTGTCTCCTTCAGGGAGTTCCTTTCCCTGAAGAAGGAGACAGTTGGGGTCTCCGAAACGTGTAGGAATGAAATAAAAGAATTGTTTGATACTGATGTTCGTGGTCTGCAAGCGCAGCGAAAAACCTGTTTTTCCTCCAGTTCCCTTTGATGATCTACTTGTGCAACAGGGCTGCTGCTGGACCGCTTAGGCACTCACTTATGCCATTGAAGGAGTTGTTCCTGGCACAACCCAATCAGGTGAGTGCACCACTTCTTTATGATTTTCACCCAGTAAATCGAGTAAGACCCTATTGCGCCTTTTCTTGCTCGTTTTTAGTAGGGTCCACACTAATCTGAGGAATGGGTCAATGTAAAAAAAAGTAGTGGACAATCCCTTTAAATCAAGGCATTGCAGGATCTAGTAGTCACCAGAGAAGCTCTAGATGACAAGTATAGAAGACCAGTCTGGCAGCTGGATGGTGGCAGCTGGATGGAGGCAGCGCAAATCTGTTTTGCTCAACTCTATGCAGGTTCTCAAAGTGCGACATCTGTGGGTAATCTCCTGAGGAAATGCCGTACATGTCTCAGCTGGAAATGCCTCCAAGAACGCAGGGTTCCTTGCAGTTTCCATTCACAAGACGTGAATACTTTTCCCCATAGTCTACAACTTTTCCTACAGGAATAGACATTGTCGTCATGGAGTCAGAGAAACGGCTTAAAGGAAGGTTTTTTTTTTCATAGCAACTGGATTACCAGGTACAAGGTAAGTTCAAGAGGCTTCATCCTCCCTCCATCATAAAAATAACAAAAAATCATCAAAAATACATTGTGCACAAGAATCAAGTAACCTTCATGTCGCATCGCATACGGCAATTTCTGATGCTACATTACACCTGATGCCTAAGGCTATGTTCACACCTTGCTTTTTTTTTTTTTAATGGTTCTCATGAGTTTCATGCAAGTTAAAAGCTGCTTTTTACAGTATCTGCAAAAGCTACGAGACTTGAAAGCAACGAGTGGTGAAAAACAGCCCTCCCCCCCGCCCAGCCAGAAAAAAAAAAAAAAAAAAGACAGGCCCCCCCACAGCCAAATAAAAAAAAAGACAGGCCCCCCACAGCCAAATAAAAAAAAGACAGGCCCCCCCACAGCCAAAGAAAAAAGACAGGCCCCCCCACAGCCAAATAAAAAAAAGACAGGCCCCCCCACAGCCAAATAAAAAAAGACAGGCCCCCCCACAGCCAAATAAAAAAAGACAGGCCCCCCCACAGCCAAATAAAAAAAAGACAGGCCCCCACAGCCAAATAAAAAAAAGACAGGCCCCCCCACAGCCAAAGAAAAAAGACAGGCCCCCCCACAGCCAAATAAAAAAAAGACAGGCCCCCCACAGCCAAATAAAAAAAAGACAGGCCCCCCCACAGCCAAAGAAAAAAGACAGGCCCCCCCACAGCCAAATAAAAAAAAGACAGGCCCCCCCACAGCCAAATAAAAAAAGACAGGCCCCCCCACAGCCAAATAAAAAAAAGACAGGCCCCCCACAGCCAAATAAAAAAAAGACAGGCCCCCCCACAGCCAAAGAAAAAAGACAGGCCCCCCACAGCCAAATAAAAGACAGGCCCCCCCACAGCCAAAGAAAAAAGACAGGCCCCCCACAGCCAAAGACAGGCCCCCCCACAGCCAAATAAAAAAAGACAGGCCCCCCCCCACAGCCAAAGACAGGCCCCCCCACAGCCAAATAAAAAAAGACAGGCCCCCCCCCACAGCCAAATAAAAAAGACAGCCCCCCCCACAGCCAAATAAAAAAAGACAGGCCCCCCACAGCCAAATAAAAGACAGGCCCCCCACAGCCAAAGACAGGCCCCCCCACAGCCAAATAAAAGACAGGCCCCCCACAGCCAAATAAAAGACAGGCCCCCCCACAGCCAAATAAAAAAAGACAGGCCCCCCCCCACAGCCAAATAAAAAAGACAGCCCCCCCCACAGCCAAATAAAAAAAGACAGGCCCCCCACAGCCAAATAAAAGACAGGCCCCCCCACAGCCAAATAAAAGACAGGCCCCCCCACAGCCAAATAAAAGACAGGCCCCCCACAGCCAAATAAAAGACAGGCCCCCCACAGCCAAATAAAAGACAGGCCCCCCACAGCCAAATAAAAGACAGGCCCCCCACAGCCAAATAAAAGACAGGCCCCCCACAGCCAAATAAAAGACAGGCCCCCCACAGCCAAATAAAAGACAGGCCCCCCACAGCCAAATAAAAGACAGGCCCCCCACAGCCAAATAAAAGACAGGCCCCCCACAGCCAAATAAAAGACAGGCCTCCCACAGCCAAATAAAAGACAGGCCCCCCACAGCCAAATAAAAGACAGGCCCCCCACAGCCAAATAAAAGACGGCCCCCCCACAGCCAAATAAAAGACAGGCCTCCCACAGCCAAATAAAAGACAGGCCCCCCACAGCCAAATAAAAGACAGGCCCCCCACAGCCAAATAAAAGACAGGCCTCCCACAGCCAAATAAAAGACAGGCCTCCCACAGCCAAATAAAAGACAGGCCCCCCACAGCCAAATAAAAGACAGGCCCCCCACAGCCAAATAAAAGACGGCCCCCCACAGCAAGAAAAAAAAAAAAAAAGACGCCCTTTATAAGCATTTTTTGTAAGGCCAGGAGAGCAGACTTTGCGGCAGGAAAAATAAACACAAAACAACGCAACATGTGAACATACCCCAAGGGTCTTTTTAAACAAGACCTAATGAAGTAGAACTGTATGATATCAGCAGATTTCTGCATGTGTCGGATACAGCCCTCAGTCCACTATAGCATCACACAACCATCTCCACCCTCACCCATCCCCTGTAGACTGAGCTCCTCTCTCCTGTATCCTCATCCATCACAACAATATACCTGCCAGGTATTATAGGGTTCTTTCTTGTAGTCTTAGTCCAGGGGGCGGTCCTACCAGTGATTGACAGCCATCTCTGCATACAATAGTCATACAATATCAGTAGGACCGTCCACTGGGACTCCTGCTACAAAAAGTTCTACTAAAACATTTCCTACAAAAAGTCCGCACCTCCTGCCTTCACATCAGATCCCATTTCCATCAGGACCAGTTCCCTTTCAGGGTAAGACTATAACATCCATGTGTTGAGTGCGGGCTTTAGTGAGATTCTTACATGAGGGTCGGTTTTATCTCCGGCTACACGGTGTAGATCCAGCAGCGCCTGGTTCACCGTCTTCTCCAGCTTCAGAGCGGTCTGTAGAGCTTCTAAGCCATTCGTCCAGTCATCCTTCTCTGGTTTCTAATAGAAGAGAAGTCATCAGTAATCACCAGAAATAGCCAACAATATCATGTACAGCCAGTTAATGATTTAGAAAGTACCTGAATGTTGTGGTTCTTTGAGGAGCAGAACATTTTTGGCAAAGCCAATTTTGAAGATCTGGGGCTGTGCACATGCCACAGGCTTCTTTGGGTAGGGGTAGAAGAGGAGTGGTAATATTTGGAGGGGGCACAATGGACTAGGAAGCTAACAGGCAGTGGTGTAGCTCAAGTACAAACCTTGCCTAGACGAGGCAACCTTGCCTAGACGAGGCAACCTTGCCTAGACGAGGCAACCTTGCCTAGACGAGGCAACCTTGCCTAGACGAGGCAACCTTGCCTAGACGAGGCAACCTTGCCTAGACGAGGCAACCTTGCCTAGACGAGGCAACCTTGCCTAGACGAGGCAACCTTGCCTAGACGAGGCAACCTTGCCTAGACGAGGCAACCTTGCCTAGACGAGGCAACCTTGCCTAGACGAGGCAACCTTGCCTAGACGAGGCAACCTTGCCTAGACGAGGCAACCTTGCCTAGACGAGGCAACCTTGCCTAGACGAGGCAACCTTGCCTAGACGAGGCAACCTTGCCTAGACGAGGCAACCTTGCCTAGACGAGGCAACCTTGCCTAGACTGTTTAGTTTCAAAGATCAGGTTTTCTCCCATGTGAACAAAGACTAGCTATGGCGGGGACACAAGACTCTCACTGGTCCCACATGGCACATAACTGGTACCCATTACGGTTCCATTCTTAATACAACTTGGGGAGAATTCAGATACTGCAGCCATAGAATTACGAGACCGAACACCTTCAACGTCAAATAAGTAAGCCGTATACATTAAATCTACATATCCATGCCGAAACAGTTACTACTGTCAAGCAGAGATAATGCAGAAACAGGGCATGGTTTACTAGATAACACATCAATGGAGAAAACATGGCTCAGCTTTTAGAGGATACCTCCCATTGCAGATGGACACCGACGCTATAGGACTCCCTTTCAAGAAGGTCCAGAGAAAGTGTATGTATCCGCTCACCTGTAGTATGAAGGAGACCAATGCTTCCCAGACACGTGCAAGGATAAACCAGCTGGCAATCTTGTTCGGAACCTTTTACAAAAATCCAGCACCGAATCCAGGAATTATATTAAAAAATAATAATGTTTATTGAAGCATATTAAAAAGTCCAATTAGGGTCCAGAGCAAGGAAACGGAGAGGACGCGTTTCGAACTGTGTAGTTCTTAGTCTGTCTCGGAGACAGACTAAGAACTACACAGTTCGAAACGCGTCCTCTCCGTTTCCTTGCTCTGGACCCTAATTGGACTTTTTAATATGCTTCAATAAACATTATTATTTTTTAATATAATTCCTGGATTCGGTGCTGGATTTTTGTAAAAGGTCCCTTTCAAGAAGGGTATGGGTCCAAGTCACAATTCTACACACACACACACACACACACACACACACACACACACACCTTTTAATGGCACAAGGCAGGGCGCGGCGCACAAATTTCTGCAAAGGTTGCATGTCAGACCACTATATAAAAGTGTATGGGGCAGACATCTCACCTCAATGCTCTGGAGAAAGACTCGTCCTCCTCTCTGGTTCTGATACTTGATGAGCTTTTCTGCGTGTTCCTTCTCCTCCTCCGAACGCTCATGGAAAAACTTGGAAAAATTGGCAAGTGCTACGTCATCGCGGTCAAAATAGGAGGCCTATAGGACAAAGGAGGACAGTTGTATTTAGATGTGCACCATAGTAGTCAATGGGTGTTTGATTACTGGTGTGAAATATGGCAGTTAAGGTGACCATGCTCTCAGTGGACGGACAGCCCCCCCCCACCCGTGCCTCAGCGCCGCCGCTCAGTGGACGGCCAGTCCCCCCCCCAGTGCCTCAGCGCCGCCGCTCAGTGGACGGCCAGCCCCCCCCCCCCAACCCGTGCCTCAGCGCTGCCGGTCAGTGGTCGGGCAGTCCAGTGGTTCCACGCTTAGCACAGTTTCTTTTCCATGCTGGGGTTTTGGGGGGGGGGGGGGGGGGTCTGAAACTCTACCATGGACATCAAGTGTCCGAATTGGGGGGGGGGGGGGACGACAGGGACACTATCAGTAAACTACATCAGAGTAGGATGGGGATTATATAAGCATATCTAATGTAGACTGCATTTATATTAATAAAAAGTGGAATTTACCTGCAAATACTATAATTATCCCATGCACTGAATGAGATACAATAAAAAAAGAGAAAAAAAAAAAAAAAAAGCCAGTTCCTCAAATAATAGAGTAGAAGATCATACTGACACAATAGTTAAAAAACAAAAACCACAAACACTTTGCACATTGGAAGGAGGATTGAAAGTGAAGAGGGGCTTTCTAGGACAGTTACCCAAGGGCTGCATAATCCTGGGGTCTTCATGGAATTGGAAGACACATTATGGTTCCCAATATAAGCTTCTATAACTCTCTGCAGTGGAGGATGCGTGCAGCGGAGGATACGTGCAGCGGAGGATGCGTGCAGCGGAGGATGCGTGCAGCGGAGGATGCGTGCAGCGGAGGATGCGTGCAGCGGAGGATGCGTGCAGCGGAGGATACTGGAGAACCGTGAGATATATGGGAACTTATACCAGACATAGAAGAGGATAGAGGACAAAAGAGAACACAGTGACAGACAGTGAGTGCACATGGCCTTTATACACACAACGTGGGCTCACCATAGACAGGTAGACGTAGGCGCTGTGATACTTCAGGTTGACAGTGCGGTTCAGCCCGGCCTCACAGTCCTGGTGGAAGTTGTGCCTGATCTGGGACTCCATGATTTCCTGTACAATGCAGGCAGATGAATGAAAAATGCCAAACTCCCCCTCCCCCCCTTTATATAGAGGCTGCAGGGCCAGGAAGCCCCTCCTCATACCCAGCTCTGCCCTCCCATAGTAAACACAGCCCAGGCCAGCCCAGACATGAAGAGCACAGATACGGATACGGATATACACACATCTTTTACTTTCAAGTTTATTTATGAATATTGTGTTTGAAGGAAGACAGTGTGCGCGTGTTGCAGGAAATTCCTGTTTCCTCCTGCACAAATGCAGCCCATGATGTGTGACTACCCTATTACAGCCGCAGTCTTCTGTACTCTCCCTCAGATGTCTCCAGGAGCTACATATATGCCCCACATAGCCCTCCATACAGAATAATGTGCCCCACATAGCCCTCCATACAGAATAATGGGCCCAACATAGCCCACCATACAGAATAATGGAACCCACATAGCCCTCCATACAGAATAATGTGCCCTACATAGCCCACCATACAGAATAATGGGCCCCACATAGCCCTCCATACAGAATAATGTGCCCTACATAGCCCACCATACAGAATAATGGGCCCTACATAGCCCACCATACAGAATAATGGAACCCACATAGCCCTCCATACAGAATAATGGGCCCCACATAGTCCTCCATACAGAATAATGGGCCCCACATAGCCCTCCATACAGAATAATGGGCCCCACATAGCCCTCCATACAGAATAATAGCCCCACATAGCCCTCCATACAGAATAATAGCCCAACATAGCACTCCATACAGAATAATGGGCCCCACATAGCCCTCCATACAGAATAATGGGCCCACATAGCTCTCCATACAGAATGATGGGCCCCACATAGCCCTCCATACAGAATAATGGGCCCCACATAGCCCTCCATACAGAATAATAGCCCCACATAGCCCTCCATACAGAATAATAGCCCCACATAGCCCTCCATACAGAATAATGGGCCCCACATAGCCCTCCATACAGAATAATGGGCCCACATAGCTCTCCATACAGAATAATGGGCCCCACATAGCCCTCCATACAGAATAATGGACCCCACATAGCCCTCCATACAGAATAATGTGCCCTACATAGCCCACCATACAGAATAATGGAACCCACATAGCCTTCCATACAGAATAATGGGCCCCACATAGTCCTCCATACAGAATAATGGGCCCCACATAGCCCTCCATACAGAATAATGGGCCCCACATAGCCCTCCATACAGAATAATAGCCCCACATAGCCCTCCATACAGAATAATAGCCCCACATAGCCCTCCATACAGAATAATGGGCCCCACATAGCCCTCCATACAGAATAATGGGCCCACATAGCTCTCCATACAGAATAATGGGCCCCACATAGCCCTCCATACAGAATAATGGGCCCCACATAGCCCTCCATACAGAATAATGTGCCCCACATAGCCCTCCATACAGAATAATGTGCCCCACATAGCCCTCCATACAGAATAATGGGCTCCACATAGTCCTCCATACAGAATAATGTGCCCCACATAGTCCTCCATACAGAATAATGGACCCACATAGTCCTCCATACAGAATAATGTGCCCCACATAGTCCTCCATACAGAATAATGTGCCCCACATAGCCCTCCATACAGAATAATGGGCCCCACATAGCCCTCCATACAGAATAATGTGCCCCACATAGTCCTCCATACAGAATAATGGACCCCACATAGCCCTCCATACAGAATAATGGGCCCCACATAGCCCTCCATACAGAATAATGGGCCCCACATAGTCCTCCATACAGAATAATGGACCCCACATAGCCCTCCATACAGAATAATGGGCCCCACATAGCCCTCCATACAGAATAATGGGCCCCACATAGCCCTTCATACAGAATAATGGGCCCCACATAGTCCTCCATACAGAATAATGGGCCCCACATAGCCCTCCATACAGAATAATGGGCTCCACATAGCCCTCCATACAGAATAATGGGCCCCACATAGCTCTCCATACAGAATAATGGGCCCCACATAGTCCTCCATACAGAATAATGGGCCCCACATAGTCCTCCATACAGAATAATGAGCCCCACATAGCCCTCCATACAGAATAATGGGCCCCACATAGCCCTTCATACAGAATAATGTGCCCTACATAGCCCTCCATACAGAATAATGTGCCCCACATAGTCCTCCATACAGAATAATGTGCCCCACATAGTCCTCCATACAGAATAATGTGCCCCACATAGTCCTCCATACAGAATAATGGACCCCACATAGCCCTCCATACAGAATAATGGGCCCACATAGCCCTCCATACAGAATAATGTGCCCCACATAGTCCTCCATACAGAATAATGTGCCCCACATAGCCCTCCATACAGAATAATGTGCCCCACATAGCCCTCCATACAGAATAATGTGCCCCACATAGTCCTCCATACAGAATAATGTGCCCCACATAGTCCTCCATACAGAATAATGGGCCCCACATAGTCCTCCATACAGAATAATGGGCCCCACATAGTCCTCCATACAGAATAATGGGCCCACATAGCCCTCCATACAGAATAATGGGCCCCACACAGTCCTCCATACAGAATAATGGGCCCACATAGCCCTCCATACAGAATAATGTGCCCCACATAGCCCTCCATACAGAATAATGGGCCCCACATAGCTCTCCATACAGAATAATGGGCCCCACACAGTCCTCCATACAGAATAATGGGCCCCACATAGTCCTCCATACAGAATAATGGGCCCACATAGCCCTCCATACAGAATAATGGCCCCACATAGTCCTCCATACAGAATAATGGGCCCCACATAGTCCTCCATACAGAATAATGGGCCCCACATAGTCCTCCATACAGAATAATGGGCCCACATAGCTCTCCATACAGAATAATGGGCCCCACATAGTCCTCCATACAGAATAATGGACCCTACATAGTCCTCCATACAGAATAATGAGCCCCACATAGCCCTCCATACAGAATAATGGGCCTCACATAGCCCTCCATACAGAATAATGTGCCCTACATAGCCTTCCATACAGAATATTGGGCCCCACATAGTCCTCCATACAGAATAATGGGCCCCACATAGTCCTCCATACAGAATAATGGGCCCCACATAGCCCTCCATACAGAATAATGTGCCCCACATAGCCCTCCATACAGAATAATGGGCCCCACATAGCTCTCCATACAGAATAATGGGCCCCACATAGTCCTCTATACAGAATAATGGGCCCCACATAGCCCTCCATACAGAATAATGTGCCCCACATAGCCCTCCATACAGAATAATGGGCCCCACATAGCCCTCCATACAGAATAATGGGCCCCACATAGCTCTCCATACAGAATAATGGGCCCCACATAGTCCTCTATACAGAATAATGGGCCCCACATAGCCCTCCATACAGAATAATGGGCCCCACATAGCCCTCCATACAGAATAATGGGCCCCACATAGTCCTCTATACAGAATAATGGGCCCCACATAGCCCTCCATACAGAATAATGTGCCCCACATAGCCCTCCATACAGAATAATGTGCCCCACATAGCCCTCCATACAGAATAATGGGCCCACATAGCCCTCCATACAGAATAATGGGCCTCACATAGCCCTCCATACAGAATAATGTGCTCCACATAGCCTTCCATACAGAATAATGGGCCCCACATAGTCCTCCATACAGAATAATGGGCCCACATAGCCCTCCATACAGAATAATGTGCCCCACATAGTCCTCTATACAGAATAATGGGCCCCACATAGCCCTCCATACAGAATAATGGGCCCCACATAGTCCTCTATACAGAATAATGGGCCCCACATAGCCCTCCATACAGAATAATGTGCCCCACATAGCCCTCCATACAGAATAATGTGCCCCACATAGCCCTCCATACAGAATAATGGGCCCACATAGCCCTCCATACAGAATAATGGGCCTCACATAGCCCTCCATACAGAATAATGTGCTCCACATAGCCTTCCATACAGAATAATGGGCCCCACATAGTCCTCCATACAGAATAATGGGCCCCACATAGTCCTCCATACAGAATAATGGGCCCCACATAGCCCTCCATACAGAATAATGTGCCCCACATAGCCCTCCATACAGAATAATGGGCCCCACATAGCCCTCCATACAGAATAATGGGCCCCACATAGTCCTCTATACAGAATAATGGGCCCCACATAGCCCTCCATACAGAATAATGTGCCCCACATAGCCCTCCATACAGAATAATGTGCCCCACATAGTCCTCCATACAGAATAATGGGCCCCACATAGTCCTCCATACAGAATAATGGGCCCACATAGTCCTCCATACAGAATAATGTGCCCCACATAGCCCTCCATACAGAATAATGTGCCCCACATAGCCCTCCATACAGAATAATGGGTCCCACATAGCCCTCCATACAGAATAATGGGCCCCACATAGTCCTCTATACAGAATAATGGGCCCCACATAGCCCTCCATACAGAATAATGTGCCCCACCTAGTCCTCCATACAGAATAATGGGCCCACATAGCCCTCCATACAGAATAATGGGCCCACATAGCTCTCCATACAGAATAATGGGCCCTACATAGCCCTCCATACAGAATAATGTGCCCCACATAGTCCGCCATACAGAATAATGGGCTCCACATAGTCCTCCATACAGAATAATGGGCCCCACATAGCCCTCCATACAGAATAATGGGCCCCACATAGCCCTCCATACAGAATAATGGGCCCACATAGCTCTCCATACAGAATAATGGGCCCTACATAGCCCTCCATACAGAATAATGTGCCCCACATAGTCCTCCATACAGAATAATGGGCCCCACATAGCCCTCCATACAGAATAATGGGCCCCACATAGCCCTCCATACAGAATAATGGGCCCCACATAGCCCTCCATACAGAATAATGGACCCTACATAGTCCTCCATACAGAATAATGTGCCCCACATAGCCCTCCATACAGAATAATGGGCCCCACATAGCCCTCCATACAGAATAATGTGCCCCACATAGTCCTCCATACAGAATAATGAGCCCCACATAGTCCTCCATACAGAATAATGGGCCCCACATAGCCCTCCATACAGAATAATGAGCCCCACATAGCCTTCCATACAGAATAATGGACCCCACATAGTCCTCCATACAGAATAATGGGCCCCACATAGTCCTCCATACAGAATAATGGGCCCCACATAGCCCTCCATACAGAATAATGGGCCCCACATAGCCCTCCATACAGAATAATGGGCCCCACATAGCCCTCCATACAGAATAATGGGCCCCACATAGCCCTCCATACAGAATAATGTGCCCCACATAGCCCTCCATACAGAATAATGGGCCCCACATAGTCCTCCATACAGAATAATGGGCCCCACATAGTCCTCCATACAGAATAATGGGCCCACATAGTCCTCCATACAGAATAATGTGCCCTACATAGCCCTCCATACAGAATAATGTGCCCCACATAGCCCTCCATACAGAATAATGGGTCCCACATAGCCCTCCATACAGAATAATGGGCCCCACATAGTCCTCTATACAGAATAATGGGCCCCACATAGCCCTCCATACAGAATAATGTGCCCACATAGCTCTCCATACAGAATAATGTGCCCCACATAGTCCTCCATACAGAATAATGGGCCCCACATAGCCCTCCATACAGAATAATGGGCCCCACATAGCTCTCCACACAGAATAATGGGCCCACATAGCCCTCCATACAGAATAATGGGCCCCACATAGCCCTTCATACAGAATAATGGGCCCCACATAGTCCTCCATACAGAATAATGGGCCCACATAGTCCTCCATACAGAATAATGGGCCCACATAGTCCTCCATACAGAATAATGGGCCCCACATAGCCCTTCATACAGAATAATGGGCCCCACATAGTCCTCCATACAGAATAATGGGCCCCACATAGCCCTCCATACAGAATAATGAGCCCCACATAGTCCTCCATACAGAATAATGTGCCCTACATAGCCCTCCATACAGAATAATGGGCCCCACATAGCCCTCCATACAGAATAATGGTCCCCACATAGCCCTCCATACAGAATAATGAACCCCACATAGCCCTCCATACAGAATAATGGGCCCCACATAGCCCTCCATACAGAATAATGGGCCCCACATAGCCCTCCATACAGAATAATGGGCCCCACATAGCCCTCCATACAGAATGATGGGCCCCACATAACCCTCCATACAGAATAATGGACCCCACATAGCCCTCCATACAGAATAATGAACCCCACATAGCCCTCCATACAGAATAATGGGCCTCACATAGCTCTCCATACAGAATAATGGGCCCCACATAGCCCTCCATACAGAATAATGGGCCCCACATAGCCCTCCATACAGAATAATGAACCCCACATAGCCCTCCATACAGAATAATGTACCCCACATAGCCCTCCATACAGAATAATGGGCCCCACATAGTCCTCCATACAGAATAATGGGCCCCACATAACCCTCCATACAGAATAATGGGCCCCACATAGCCCTCCATACAGAATAATGGACCCCACATAGCCCTCCATACTGAATAATGGGCCCACATAGACTTCCATACAGAATAATGGGCCCCACATAGCCCTCCATACAGAATAATGGGCCCCACATAGTCCTCCATACAGAATAATGGGCCCCACATAACCCTCCATACAGAATAATGGGCCCCACATAGCCCTCCATACAGAATAATGGACCCCACATAGCCCTCCTTACAGAATAATGGGCCTCACATAGCCCTTCATACAGAATAATGGGCCCCACATAGTCCTCCATACAGAATAATGGGCCCCACATAGCCCTCCATACAGAATAATGAACCCCACATAGCCCTCCATACAGAATAATGTACCCCACATAGCCCTCCATACTGAATAATGGGCCCACATAGCCCTCCATACAGAATAATGGGCCCCACATAGTCCTCCATACAGAATAATGGGCCCCACATAACCCTCCATACAGAATAATGGGCCCCACATAGCCCTCCATACAGAATAATGGACCCCACATAGCCCTCCATACTGAATAATGGGCCCACATAGCCCTCCATACAGAATAATGGGCCCCACATAGTCCTCCATACAGAATAATGGGCCCCACATAACCCTCCATACAGAATAATGGGCCTCACATAGCCCTCCATACAGAATAATGGACCCCACATTGCCCTCCATACAGAATAATGAACCCCACATAGCCCTCCATACATAATAATGAACCCCACATAGCCCTCCATACAGAATAATGTACCCCACATAGCCCTCCATACAGAATAATGGGCCCCACATACCCCTCCATACAGAATAATGGGCTCCACATAGCCCTCCATACAGAATAATGGGCCCCACATAGCCCTCCATACAGAATAATGAACCCCACATAGCCCTCCATACAGAATAATGGGCCCCAAATTGCCCTCCATACTGAATAATGGGCCCCACATAGTCCTCCATACAGAATAATGGGCCCCACATAGCCCTCCATACAGAATAATGGGCCCCACATAGTCCTCCATACAGAATAATGGGCCCCACATAGCCCTCCATACAGAATAATGGGCCCCAAATTGCCCTCCATACAGAATAATGGTCCCCACATAGCCCTCCATACAGAATTGTATTGTGGGCTAAATAACATATTGTGGGTATAGTTGAGCGGATCGGTCATAATCCGGGTCCGGCGGATCCGGATCGGGTTGCCGCGGAAGTCCGGATCCGATCCGAAATCCGCGGCCATATAAATCAATGGGGAACGGAAAAAAAAACCGATCCGGATCGTGCACCCCGGATCCCGGGTACTGGTCGGACTCGGATCGGAACCTCGAACCGTGCACATCCAGATTTTTCAGATCCGGGTCCGCTCAACACTAATTGTGGGCTCATCCTACACCTTTATAGCACGGGATTTGATTCTTTTTGTGAGATAAAACATTTTCCTTCCTGTTTTTAAAATGTTTTACCTCAAAGAGAGAATGATTTGCGATCCCATGCTGTAATGTGTGTATACTTTTTTACTTCCTCCCCTTCCCAGGAGATGTGGTATGATCAGACCATGTCCCTGTACAGTCAGACACAGCCATTACACAGTACACAGCAGGGACACATTTACAAGATTCTCTCAGCACAGGAACATTTTTTTTAATCACATCTAATTGTGGAAATTAATATTATTCCAAGATCCTATGATTAAAATAAAAATTTTTTAATGGGGAAAAACCCCTTTAACTGCATATATTTTGGACTAAAATTCACAATGTTGCAACATTTCCCGTCTATAACCTCTGTACTGCACTGGCTGCAAAATGAGTGAACTGAGGGTCCATCAGTGAGCGCGTTCCGATGGTAGAACAAAAGAGCTTGCAAATCTTTTAGCTGTTTTTTCAGAGCTCCTCGCAGCTGATTTATGACTAAAGCTGAATGTTCCGGGAATCAAGTTTTTTTTTAAACAGGTCCAATTGTGGAAATTATTATTATTCCAATATCTATTGATTAAAATTAAACCCCTTTAAGTAATAAAAAGTAGCGAGCACTTGACTGACACATGGATGGCATTCGAGCCCTATTAAAAAAATTTTTTGTCACTGACCCATTCACTATGAAGGGCAAAATTAATCTGTAAATCCCATCAAAAACGCCCTGTCTCTAATTTTTTTTCCAGTCGGTCCAAGAAGAAAAAGACATATGAAAATGCCTGAAGACTATAAAGTGTCTGAAGAAGACATCTGAAGAAGGCCCACGCCAGACCCCTCTGTCTACAGGGGACTGGACAGTTTCCAACACCAGCCAGCGCAAGACATTGTATGCCTCATGGTCCAGCCATTACAACCTGGGACATTTCCTAGATGACCAGATCGGGGTTGGCACGGTGGCTCAGTGGTTAGCACTGTATGGTGGCTCAGTGGTTAGCACTGCAGTCTTGCAGCACTGGGGTCCTGGGTTCGAATCCCACCAAGGACAGCATCTGCAAGGAGTTTGTATGCTCTCCCCGTCCTTGCGTGGGTTTCCTCCGGTTTTCTCGCACACTCCAAAGACATACAGATAGGGACTCTAGATTGTGAGCCCCAATGGGGACAGTGCTGCCAATGTATGTAAAGCGCTGTGGAATTAATAGCGCTATATAAAAATAAAGATTTATTTATTTATAAACACCTTTGTGAAAAAAAGTTTTATTTTTTCCCATATTTTGAATTGTATGGCAACATTTTAGCAGGCTTCTACCGAAAATATCACTGAGAAGTAGAGAAAATGCATTATTCACTGCCAGTGTGGATACATTGTAACCATGCACAGCACTGTTAGGCTACTTTCACACTTGCGTTCAGCGCAGTCCGTCACTATGGAGAATAGCGCAGTCCGTTAACGCACTGCTTTATTCTCCATAGACTCGTATGGACCACGCACTGTAACGCAAGTGTCAGTGTCGCATCCGCTGGACGACGCAGCGTTGTTATTTTGACGCTGCGTCGGGTGGAAGGAATGCAGCATGTAACGTTTTTTTGAGCGACGGAAACCTTTATTTTTCACTGCGCATGCGCTTTTTTTTTTAATCACAGAAACTTTAGTTTCTCGGTGGCCGAACGTTCAGCTGAGCGCCCGGCCGCCGACTGTGGGAGTGCTCAGCTGAGCGCCCGGCTGCCGGCATGTAAGAGTGCTCAGCTGAGCACCCGGCCGCTGGCATGTGAGAGCTCTCAGCTGAGCGCCCGGCCGCCGGCATGTGAGAGCGCTCAGCTGAGCGCCCGGCCGCCAGCATGTGAGAGTGCTCAGCTGAGCGCCCGGCCACCGGCATGTGAGAGCTCTCAGCTGAGCGCCCGGCCGCCGGCATGTGAGAGCGCTCAGCTGAGCGCCCGGCCGCCAGCATGTGAGAGTGCTCAGCTGAGCGCCCGGCCACCGGCATGTGAGAGCTCTCAGCTGAGCGCCCGGCCACCGGCATGTGAGAGCTCTCAGCTGAGCGCCCGGCCTCCAGCATGTGAGAGTGCTCAGCTGAGCGCCCAGCCGCCGGCATGTGAGAGCGATCAGCTGAGCGCCCGGCCGCCGGCATGTGAGAGCGATCAGCTGAGTGCCCGGCCACCGGCATGTGAGAGCTCTCAGCTGAGTGCCCGGCCACCGGCATGTGAGAGCTCTCAGCTGAGCGCCCGGCCTCCAGCATGTGAGAGTGCTCAGCTGAGCGCCCGGCCGCCGGCATGTGAGAGCTCTCAGCTGAGCGCCCGGCCACCGGCATGTGAGAGCTCTCAGCTGAGCGCCCGGCCTCCAGCATGTGAGAGTGCTCAGCTGAGCGCCCGGCCGCCGGCATGTGAGAGCGATCAGCTGAGCGCCCGGCCGCCGGCATGTGAGAGCGATCAGCTGAGTGCCCGGCCACCGGCATGTGAGAGCTCTCAGCTGAGCGCCCGGCCTCCAGCATGTGAGAGTGCTCAGCTGAGCGCCCGGCCGCCGACTGTGAGAGTGCTCAGCTGAGTGCCCGGCCACCGGCATGTGAGAGCTCTCAGCTGAGCGCCCGGCCACCGGCATGTGAGAGTGCTCAGCTGATCGTTCACAATAGTCTGCTGCCGATAAAACTATAAAGAAGAAAAAAAAAAAAAAAAGCTTTCCGTTGATTTGTACGATCCGTAGCATCCGCTGCATCCGTCACACAACGCAATGCAACGGATGCCATCCAACGCAAGTGTGAAACTAGCCTTACATTCAAAATTCTGCAACATTCTATTTCCATAGCAACGGTAAACAACAGTCTCTACTTATGCAGAATTCCTCAGTACAGTGCAGGTACTTGATTCCTCTTACCTGTGGTCATTTAATGTTATAATTCTGCCTGGGTGACAATTTATAAATGCTTTGTCATTGTAATATACTGGCATTGATGGTAGCAGATGTTAATTAACATGGATCTGTACCCAGCCGCTCTCAGGACCAGTGTCCATGACCTTATGTGCCAGGGGGGGTTCTGTTGTAAATGAGCCCATGGCATTGCCTACAGTTATATTACTGGACCTCAAACACAATATCATCATAGGAGGCTTATGTGCTTATTACCTTTGTATTTTTCTGAAGCCATCACTTTCTGAATGGGATGGGGGGGGTCTAACTACCAGACCCCCCAACAGATCCAGAGACTAAAGTTGTGCTACAGTTTTTGAACAGTGAGTGGCCACAAGTGCCACTGTGCAGGGAAGAACTGGGATACAGAATAGCAGCCTCTTTTTTGCCATGGTTTGAGTCAATAAATTCAAATATTGGTTCTATTATGGGATATGCCATAATGTTAAACTCCTTTGAAGGCCCCCTTAAACATTAGGCTCGCTAAAGGTGCCTTTAGATGGGCAGTTGTCGGCCCGTTAACGAGCACTGGTTAAATGGAATGTGTCATCGGGTTTTTGCTATGTAATCTGAAGACAGCATGCTGCAAGGGTTAACACAGAGAATTCAGGGATGCCAGTATTGTCATAGTCCGATCTGTGTATTTGCTATGTTTGTTTAAGCAGCAGGACCCTTATCATTGCTGTCAAGCGCAGGGCAGTCTGGCACACCCCTTCCTGTGATTGACACCTCACTTTCAATGTACAATCTCTATAGAGACCCTGGTGTAGGCAGGGATAGGTCTCTCAGCTCTGCTACATGGCTAAATCTATGTAGGCAGGGATAGCTCTCTCAGCTCTGCTACATGGCTAAATCTATGTAGGCAGGGATAGCTCTCTCAGCTCTGCTACATGGCTAAATCTATGTAGGCAGGGATAGCTCTCTCAGCTCTGCTACATGGCTAAATCTATGTAGGCAGGGATAGCTCTCTCAGCTCTGCTACATGGCTAAATCTATGTAGGCAGGGATAGCTCTCTCAGCTCTGCTACATGGCTAAATCTATGTAGGCAGGGATAGCTCTCTCAGCTCTGCTACATGGCTAAATCTATGTAGGCAGGGATAGCTCTCTCAGCTCTGCTACATGGCTAAATCTAAAAATTTTGACTGTGTCAGAACGGCTGCAGCCAGTAATCTAAGTGATACATTGTTGGATTCAGAATCTCTTTGCCTACATCATGGCGTTCTCAGAAGAGGAATCAAAAACCTGCTGACAAATTGCCTTTAGCTGTATACAAGTTGATTGGCGATGGTTTACTGGTCTGTTTATATAGTCCGAAAAGTACTGAAGGGCACAGAACGATTGTTAATGTGATCATTCTCAACAGATCCAGTATCATGTTATTGGCTGCACACCTGTTTACACCGGCTGATGTGCTGCTGACAATGATGAGATTGTTTACAGCATATTGGCTCCTTTAGACAGGCCAATAACATTATTATACTAAAACTCATTGTTCTCGGCAGCACGTCGTCCTGTGTGAACATGGGGGGCTGCAGATGTCGATTTTGGGTGGATCCGTTATCATGTTGTGAAGGTTTATTTAGTGGGGTCATCACAGGATGGCTATGGGGGGGGCTGCAGACGTTGATTTTAGGTGGATCCATACCCATTTTTTGTGGGGTCACCACAGGATGCCCACGGGGGCTGTAGATGTCAATTTTGGGTGGATCTGTTCTACCTTGTGTGGGGTCATCACAGGATGCCAATGGGGGCTGCAGGGTCGATTTTAGATGGATCTGTTCCCATGTTGTGTGGGGTCATCACAGAATGCCCATAGGGGGCTGCTGACGTGAATTTTGGGTGGATCCATTCCCATGTTGTGTGGGGTCATCACAGAATGCCCATGGGGGGCTGTAGACGTCAATTATGGGTGGATCCGTTCCCATCTTGTATGGAGTCATCATCCGATGCCAATGGGGGGCTGCAGGGTCGATTTTAGGTGTGCGGTCTTCACAGGTTGCCCATGAGGGCTGCAAACTATTTTGAGTGGATCCATTCCCATGTTGTCTGTAGTCATCACAGGATGCCCATGGGGGGCTGTAGATGTTGATTTTGGGTGGATCCGTTCCCATGTTTGGGGTCATCATAAGATGCCCTTTGGGGGCTGTAGACGTCTCACCTTTGTGCATTTTGCCTAAACCATTTTATCCGGTTGAGCTTAGACCCACAATGTTCTCTTCAAAAACCATTTACTGCTGTAATATAAGAGCCGTGGCCACAGTAACCCGTGCACCACCCACCAATTTACAGCCAAAACCTGCTGACGGCGCAGAATACGGCAAGACTCTGCCAAACAAGATAAGGAATTGTGCCGACAAGTGACATTTAGAAAATAAGAGTCAGCAGCCACAGAGCGGAGAGAAAGGCGAGAACAAGTCACAGGTCAGCCCCTTCTGTCATTTCCATTCACTGACAGCAAGTGATGCTTTTCCAGTTGCCAAACTCTTCAATATGTGACATTTAAAGGGGACTTGTCAGTCAATTCAAGGTGGGTGCAGCCTGACAGGTATATGTATCTGGAGATCCCAAGTGATTGACAGGTGTCTTCCATAGCCAAATACCTGTCAATCACCTGCAGTGGCGCTGGGTAAAGACGTCTGGTGAGTGGTCTTATCTCCAGCCATGGTCCCCGTCCTGGGGAGGGATGTAACAGAGCCTCATCTTTGGACCTGGGGAGGGGGTGTAACAGAGACTCATCTGTGGACTTGGGGAGGGGGTGTAACGAGACTCATTGCTGGACCTGGAGAGAGGTGTAACAGAGCCTCATCTTTGGACCTGGGGAGGGGATGTAACAGAGAATCATTTGTGGATTTGGGGAGGTGGTGTAACGAGACTCATCAATGGACCTAGGGAAAAGGTGTAACAGTGACTCATCAATGGACCTGGGGAGTGGTTGTAACAGACTCATTAATGGACCTGGGGAGTTGGTGTAACAGAATCTCATCAATGGACCTGGGGAGGGGGTGTAACAGAGATTCATCGCTTGACCTGGGGAGGGGGTGTAACAGAAATTCATCGCTTGACCTTGGGAGGGGGGTGTAACAGAGACTCATCGCTGGACCTGGGGAAAGGGTGTAACAGTGACTCATCAATGGACCTGGGGAGGGGTTGTAACAGACTCATCGCTGGACCTGGGGAGGGGGTGTAACAGAGATTCATCGCTTGACCTGGGGAGGGGGTGTAACAGAGATTCATCGCTTGACCTGGGGAGGGGGTGTAACAGAGATTCATCGCTTGACCTGGGGAGGGGGTGTAACAGAGACTCATTGCTGGACCTGGGGAGGGGGTGTAACAGAGACTCATTGCTGGACCTGGGGAGGGGGTGTAACAGAGATTCATCGCTTGACCTGGGGAGGGGGTGTAACAGTGATTCATCGCTTGACCTTGGGAGGGGGTGTAACAGAGACTCATCGCTGGACCTGGGGAAAGGGTGTAACAGTGACTCATCAATGGACCTGGGGAGGGGGTTTAACAGAGACTCATCGCTGGACCTGGGGAGGGGGTGTAACAGAGATTCATCGCTTGACCTGGGGAGGGGGTGTAACAGAGACTCATTGCTGGACCTGGGGAGGGGGTGTAACAGACTCATTGCTGGACCTGGGGAGGGGGTGTAACAGTGATTCATCGCTTGACCTGGGGAGGGGGTGTAACAGAGACTCATCGCTGGACCTGGGGAGGGGGTGTAACAAAGATTCATCGCTTGACCTGGGGAGGGCGTGTAACAGACTCATCGCTGGACCTGGGGAGGGGGGTGTAACAGAGATTCATCGCTTGACCTGGGGAGGGGGTGTAACAGAGATTCATCGCTTGACCTGGGGAGGGAGTGTAACAGAGACTCATTGCTGGACCTGGGGAGGGGGTTTAACAGAGATTCATCGCTTGACCTTGGGAGGGGGTGTAACAGAGACTCATCGCTGGACCTGGGGAAAGGGTGTAACAGTGACTCATCAATGGACCTGGGGAGGGGTTGTAACAGACTCATCAATGGACCTGGGGAGTTGGTGTAACAGAGACTCATCAATGGACCTGGGGAGGGGTTGTAACAGACTCATCGCTGGACCTGGGGAGGGGGTGTAACAGAGATTCATCGCTTGACCTGGGGAGGGGGTGTAACAGAGATTCATCGCTTGACCTGGGGAGGGGGTGTAACAGAGATTCATCGCTTGACCTGGGGAGGGGGTGTAACAGAGACTCATTGCTGGACCTGGGGAGGGGGTGTAACAGAGACTCATTGCTGGACCTGGGGAGGGGGTGTAACAGAGATTCATCGCTTGACCTGGGGAGGGGGTGTAACAGTGATTCATCGCTTGACCTTGGGAGGGGGTGTAACAGAGACTCATCGCTGGACCTGGGGAAAGGGTGTAACAGTGACTCATCAATGGACCTGGGGAGGGGGTTTAACAGAGACTCATCGCTGGACCTGGGGAGGGGGTGTAACAGAGATTCATCGCTTGACCTGGGGAGGGGGTGTAACAGAGACTCATTGCTGGACCTGGGGAGGGGGTGTAACAGACTCATTGCTGGACCTGGGGAGGGGGTGTAACAGTGATTCATCGCTTGACCTGGGGAGGGGGTGTAACAGAGACTCATCGCTGGACCTGGGGAGGGGGTGTAACAAAGATTCATCGCTTGACCTGGGGAGGGCGTGTAACAGACTCATCGCTGGACCTGGGGAGGGGGGTGTAACAGAGATTCATCGCTTGACCTGGGGAGGGGGTGTAACAGAGATTCATCGCTTGACCTGGGGAGGGAGTGTAACAGAGACTCATTGCTGGACCTGGGGAGGGGGTTTAACAGAGATTCATCGCTTGACCTTGGGAGGGGGTGTAACAGAGACTCATCGCTGGACCTGGGGAAAGGGTGTAACAGTGACTCATCAATGGACCTGGGGAGGGGTTGTAACAGACTCATCAATGGACCTGGGGAGTTGGTGTAACAGAGACTCATCAATGGACCTGGGGAGGGGGTGTAACAAAGACTCATTGCTAAACCTGGGGAGGGGGTGTAACAGAGACTCATTGCTGGACCTTGGGAGGGGGTGTAACAGCTCATCGTTGGACCTGGGGAGGGGTTGTAACAGAGACTCATCAATGAACCTGGGGAGGGGGTGTAACAGAGACTCATCAATGGACCTGGGTAGGGGGTGTAACAGAGACTCATCACTGAACCTGGGAAGGGGGTGTAAAGCACAGTTTGTTTTTTTATTGAAACTGCAGCCCTTTAAAGCTAGGGTGATTGCACTGACATTGTGGGCCCGATTAATGTTTAGCTTTTCTATTTTTATGTTGCGATATTCATAGAGGTTATTTTGCACCAAAATCTTCAAAATTGAGTTCATGAATCTTACACAAAAAATGCTCTTATTGTCTTTAATGCTTTTTCTAACTTTTTAACTATTTAGTGCAAAATAAAAAATTCAAGTGTTCTATTAAAGTGTTGCTAAATTTTTTCCCAAAAATTCAGGGGGGGGCGGGTGGAGGGCAGACGAATCCTCAAAATTGCGCATGAATCTAATACAAAAAAAATGCTCTTATTATCTTTAATGTTTTTTGGAACTTTTTACATTGTTAGTGCAAAAAAAGTTACATGTCCTACTAAAATTCTCCTAAATTTTTCCCAAAAAATTCATGGGGGGGGGGAGGGATGCATAGAGGGGGGTGGACAATAGAGGAATCTTCAAAATTGCGCAAGTCGTTCACGAATCTCACGCAAACAATAATATTATGGTTTTAATGGTTTTTTCTGACTTTAACTTTTTTAGTGCAAAAAATTACAAAAAAATAAAGAAAACGGGCGAACAGATAAAATTAAAAAAATCATCACAAATTAAAGAAGAATAAGGCTACTTTCACACATCAGTTTTTTGCCATCAGGTTCAATCCGGAAAAAAACGGGTAAAACGGATCCAGTACCGCATCCGTTTTTTCCCCATAGACTTGCATTGTTACCGGATTGTACCGGATGGCTTTGCGGTGCATCCGTTTTTTTCCGGATGCGGCAAAATAAATAAATGCGGCGGCCGGAGGCAACGTAGCTTGCAACGTTTTTTTGTCCGGCAAAAAAAAACGCATCGCGCCGGATCCGGCGCGATACGGCGTGTTTTACAATAGAAGCCTATGGACGCCGGATCCGGCGTAATGCGGTAAAAAACGGATGCGGCCGCCGGATCCGTTTTTGTTAACTGCGCATGCACCAATGTAATTAACAAAACGGATCCAGCCAAAAACCGGACGAAAAGGATGCAAAAACGGATGCAAACCGTATCCACCGGATCCGTTTTTTAACGGATCCGGCATAACGGATCCGTTAAAAAACCGGATCCGGTGGATACGGTTTTCACTTTTTTTTCAGGATCCGTTGGATCAGGAAAAAAAAGGACTGTGCCTGAATACAGAAAACTGATGTGTGAAAGTAGCCTAAGGATGTGGGCTTCTTGTGTTGAAAAAGAACACTGATGGTGCCCCCAGCTGGCTGGAATCAGTACTGCAGCAGGAAATATTCCTATACAGTCCAGATATTGGAGATGTAACTGAGACATTGGTCCACAGGGGCTGGAAATAATTAATGGAAAGAGAATACGCAGGGGTAGAAGATGATCCATACTATAACGTGACAGCCAATTATCCGGGGAGGTGCATGACTCTGCACTATGCTCCATAACGAGATCATTTGTAACATTAGCAGGTTCTGGGCTCAGATGTCCATATGATTCAGCAGAAATCAGGCTGAAGGTTGGGGTGTGAGGTGTGACTCCGGATTACGAGCCTCGCCACACTATAAAAACCCTCGTAAAGGCTGGAAACTCCCAGTCAGGAAGAGTTCTTGCTTCAACAGTGATTGAACGGAGCCCGTCCCGACACCAACCGCCGAAAAGAGTCCTCCTGCCATGTTCTTCGTGACCAAGATCCAATAACCGAGAAGATGCTGTCCCAAGTGCGCCACAACTACAGCCATGACAGCGAGGCGGCGGTGAACCGCGTGGTCAACCTCAAAATGTACTCGTCTTACACCTACCTGTCCATGGTAAGTCCCAGAGGAAGCCTACATGAGGGCGAAACATTTCCCCCATCAATTTCTGTGCTTCCATTTTAACCTTTTCAGTGCAGAAAGTGTAATTTTCTCTCCAAAAAGTCCTTAAGACGCCGGCATACAAGGTGTTTCGCAGGGAAACTTATATATTGGCGAAACTGCTTCAGAGTTTCCTGGCGAAACACCCATCAGCTGCCGGCATGTTAAGGACTATTTGGAGATGCAATGAGACTTTTTTTTTTTTTTTTTTCTAATATACATGACAGGTTCTACTATACTACTGCCCCTATGTACAAGGGTATAACTACTATAATACTGCCCCCCCCACGTACAAGGGTATAACTGCTATAATACTGCCCCCCCCCCCCTTCCCCTACGCACAAGGGAATAACTGCTATACTATTGCCCCCTATGTTTTAAGGAGAACCTGTCACTACCTCCTAATATGACTGATTTCTTTAACTAAAACATTCTTGTGCCGGTTTACTCCATAACTGGCCGTTCCTCTATTATTCCTCCTGGCTATTCCTCATTTATTCCTCCTGGATATTAATGAATAAGATGACCGCTGGGTGTTACCATTGCCGTTCACAGGGTGTAGTCTCTAAACCACCCTCCACCCTGACGGAATAATGTCTGAGTGCACAGGGACACACCCTTAACTAGTAACTTCCAGTTGTCAATTTATTCTTACATTTCCAGGAAGAATAACAGAGGAACCAACACAAAGTTGTAGGAAACTATGCTGCAGAATTGGTATATGATGTGAGGAATACATCTATTTTCTAAAATGGGTGATCCAGGAAATGTCACAGGTTGTGGTGTGGGGTTTGTTTACTTTTATTATATAAACAAAAAGTTCATTTTTCAAATCACCTTGGTACTTTCTACCTGGGAATCTGATGCTCTAACCCCCCCCCCCACCCCCCATAAATCATTAATGCACCTGAAAATATAAATCTTTGTAATATATTATCAGAGAAATCTGCTTCTTTCTCCTCCTGGACTGATTGTGTGTTCTCAATTCCTGGGTAAAATCTGTTTTCTGTGACCACTTTCCCCATTACTAAGATTGGAAATGACAGTTGGTGCTTATCTCTGATAAGATAGTACAGTTTCTTATTTTAATGCATAATATTAACTTAAAGAGTAGTTATTAAATCTAATTGACTGAGATAAAAGCAGGGGCATACTCGCATGCAGCTTTTTTTTTTTTTTTCCATTTTATACACATTTTTATGCATTTTGGAAATATATTTATATTACACTAGCTGTAGTACCCGGTGTTGCCCGGGATAATAACTGTGTGTCTGTCTTTGCCGTGTGTGTGTGTGTCTGTCTTTGCCGTGTGTGTGTGTGTGTCTGTCTTTGCCGTGTGTGTGTGTGTGTGTGTGTGTCTGTCTTTGCCGTGTGTGTGTGTGTCTGTCTTTGCCGTGTGTGTGTGTGTCTGTCTTTGCCGTGTCTGTCTTTGCCGTGTCTGTCTTTGCCGTGTCTGTCTTTGCCGTGTCTGTCTTTGCCGTGTCTGTCTTTGCCGTGTGTGTGTCTTTGCCGTGTGTGTGTGTGTGTGTGTCTTTGCCGTGTGTGTGTGTGTCTTTGCCGTGTGTGTGTGTGTGTCTTTGCCGTGTGTGTGTGTGTGTCTTTGCCGTGTGTGTGTGTCTTTGCCGTGTGTGTGTGTGTGTCTTTGCCGTGTGTGTGTGTGTGTCTTTGCCGTGTGTGTGTGTGTGTCTTTGCCGTGTGTGTCTTTGCCGTGTGTGTCTTTGCCGTGTGTGTCTTTGCCGTGTGTGTCTTTGCCGTGTGTGTCTTTGCCGTGTGTGTCTTTGCCGTGTGTGTCTTTGCCGTGTGTGTCTTTGCCGTGTGTGTCTTTGCCGTGTGTGTCTTTGCCGTGTGTGTCTTTGCCGTGTGTGTCTTTGCCGTGTGTGTGTGTCTTTGCCGTGTGTGTGTGTGTGTCTTTGCCGTGTGTGTGTCTTTGCCGTGTGTGTCTTTGCCGTGTGTGTCTTTGCCGTGTGTGTCTTTGCCGTGTGTGTCTTTGCCGTGTGTGTCTTTGCCGTGTGTGTCTTTGCCGTGTGTGTCTTTGCCGTGTGTGTCTTTGCCGTGTGTGTCTTTGCCGTGTGTGTCTTTGCCGTGTGTGTCTTTGCCGTGTGTGTCTTTGCCGTGTGTGTGTGTGTCTTTGCCGTGTGTGTGTGTGTTTGCCGTGTGTGTCTTTGCCGTGTGTGTGTGTGTCTTTGCCGCGTGTGTGTGTGTCTTTGCCGCGTGTGTGTGTGTCTTTGCCGCGTGTGTGTGTCTTTGCCGCGTGTGTGTGTGTCTTTGCCGTGTGTGTGTGTGTGTGTGTGTCTGTCTTTGCCGTGTGTGTCTTTGCCGTGTGTGTGTGTGTCTTTGCCGTGTGTGTGTGTCTTTGCCGTGTGTGTGTCTTTGCCGTGTGTGTGTCTTTGCCGTGTGTGTGTCTTTGCCGTGTGTGTGTCTTTGCCGTGTGTGTGTCTTTGCCGTGTGTGTGTGTGTGTGTGTCTTTGCCGCGTGTGTGTGTGTGTGTCTTTGCCGCGTGTGTGTGTGTGTGTCTTTGCCGCGTGTGTGTGTGTGTGTGTCTTTGCCGCGTGTGTGTGTGTCTTTGCCGCGTGTGTGTGTGTCTTTGCCGCGTGTGTGTGTGTCTTTGCCGCGTGTGTGTGTGTCTTTGCCGCGTGTGTGTGTGTGTCTTTGCCGCGTGTGTGTGTGTGTCTTTGCCGCGTGTGTGTGTGTGTCTTTGCCGCGTGTGTGTGTGTCTTTGCCGCGTGTGTGTGTGTCTTTGCCGCGTGTGTGTGTGTCTTTGCCGCGTGTGTGTGTGTGTCTTTGCCGCGTGTGTGTGTGTGTCTTTGCCGCGTGTGTGTGTGTGTCTTTGCCGCGTGTGTGTGTGTCTTTGCCGCGTGTGTGTGTGTCTTTGCCGCGTGTGTGTGTGTCTTTGCCGCGTGTGTGTGTGTCTTTGCCGCGTGTGTGTGTGTGTCTTTGCCGCGTGTGTGTGTGTGTCTTTGCCGCGTGTGTGTGTGTCTTTGCCGCGTGTGTGTGTGTGTCTTTGCCGCGTGTGTGTGTGTGTCTTTGCCGCGTGTGTGTGTGTGTGTGTCTTTGCCGCGTGTGTGTGTGTGTGTCTTTGCCGCGTGTGTGTGTGTGTGTCTTTGCCGCGTGTGTGTGTGTGTGTCTTTGCCGCGTGTGTGTGTCTTTGCCGCGTGTGTGTGTGTGTGTGTGTCTTTGCCGTGTGTGTGTGTGTGTCTTTGCCGTGTGTGTGTCTTTGCCGTGTGTGTCTTTGCCGTGTGTGTGTCTTTGCCGTGTGTGTGTCTTTGCCGTGTGTGTGTCTTTGCCGTGTGTGTGTGTGTGTGTGTCTTTGCCGCGTGTGTGTGTGTGTGTCTTTGCCGCGTGTGTGTGTGTGTGTCTTTGCCGCGTGTGTGTGTGTGTGTGTCTTTGCCGCGTGTGTGTGTGTCTTTGCCGCGTGTGTGTGTGTCTTTGCCGCGTGTGTGTGTGTGTCTTTGCCGCGTGTGTGTGTGTCTTTGCCGCGTGTGTGTGTGTCTTTGCCGCGTGTGTGTGTGTGTCTTTGCCGCGTGTGTGTGTGTGTCTTTGCCGCGTGTGTGTGTGTGTCTTTGCCGCGTGTGTGTGTGTCTTTGCCGCGTGTGTGTGTGTCTTTGCCGCGTGTGTGTGTGTGTCTTTGCCGCGTGTGTGTGTGTGTCTTTGCCGCGTGTGTGTGTGTGTCTTTGCCGCGTGTGTGTGTGTCTTTGCCGCGTGTGTGTGTGTCTTTGCCGCGTGTGTGTGTGTCTTTGCCGCGTGTGTGTGTGTCTTTGCCGCGTGTGTGTGTGTGTCTTTGCCGCGTGTGTGTGTGTGTCTTTGCCGCGTGTGTGTGTGTGTCTTTGCCGCGTGTGTGTGTGTGTCTTTGCCGCGTGTGTGTGTGTGTCTTTGCCGCGTGTGTGTGTGTGTCTTTGCCGCGTGTGTGTGTGTGTGTCTTTGCCGCGTGTGTGTGTGTGTGTCTTTGCCGCGTGTGTGTGTCTTTGCCGCGTGTGTGTGTGTGTGTGTGTCTTTGCCGCGTGTGTGTGTGTGTGTGTGTCTTTGCCGTGTGTGTGTGTGTGTCTTTGCCGTGTGTGTGTGTGTGTCTTTGCCGTGTGTGTGTGTGCCTTTGCCGTGTGCCTTTGCCGTGTGCCTTTGCCGTGTGCCTTTGCCGTGTGCCTTTGCCGTGTGTGTGTGTGTCTATCCGTCTCCCCACCGACATCTAATTACCTCACTAACAGTTTTTGTCTCTAAAGCAACCACTGACAGTTGCTATTAATAGCCTGTAGCTCCCACCTCTATTCAGTTTAATAGAGGCAGGATTTTTGTAGAGTAACTGTAAAGCACGGGGTTAAATTTTCCCGCCCAAACATAGGGAACGTCATAGACTGAGTCATATGGGGTGTCTGCAAAATTGTGTTTTTTTTTTTTTTTTTTTTTTTTTTTTTTTTTTTTATAAATGCAACTGTGTGGATTCCTTTCACACTCACACCTTTTATATATTAGATTTCCAAAAGACATAAAAATATGTATAAAATGGAATAAAAAGCTGCATGTGTGTGGTTTTTTTTTTTTTTTTTTTTTTTTCTTCCATCCATCGTGCAAAAACTACCATTTTTGGATGAACCCTTAGAAAGCAGATTTCAGGTGTGATCTCCTCTGTACTTGCAGCACTTTCTGCTGTTTCAGCACCAAAATATACATGCTGATTTTATTGAGACTGTAATGCATTAAATGTGATCATTTTTCCTGCTCTGTTTTACCTTTCTTTATACTGCTAATATTCTAATTTTTTTTTTATTTATTTTTTTTTTGTCCCTTCTAAAGTCTCACTTCTTTGAGCGTGATGACATCGCCCTCCACCATGTTGCAGAGTTCTTTAAGGAACAGAGCCACGAGGAGAAGGAGCACGCCGAGAAACTGATGGAATATCAGAACAAACGTGGCGGCCGTGTCCTTCTGCAGGATATCAAGGTGAGACGCTTCTCGGACCTGGCATCGTCCATCGTCCTGTCAAATATTCTATTGTTATAAAGACATTACCACAAATATTATGTTTATTATGTTTATTATGATATTGTGTTAATAATAATAATTAATAAACGGCACAATAATAATAATAAACATAATAATAAAAATAAATAATTATAATAATATAATTATTATTAACATAATAATATTATTATAATAATAATACATAATACATATAATAATACATATAATAATACTAATAATAATAATAATATGTATTATTATTATTATTATTATTATTATATTTATTATTATTATTATTATTATATGTATTATATTTATTATTATAATATTATATGTAGTAATAATAATAATAATAATAATAAATCTAATAAGAATAATCTAATAAGAATAATCTAATAAGAATCTAATAATAATAAGAATAATCTAATAATAATAAGAATAATCTAATAATAATAAGAATATAATAATAATAATAATAATAATCAAATAATAATAATAATCAAATAATAATAATAATAATCTAATAATAATAATAATCTAATAATAATAATCTAATAATAATAATAATCAAATAATAATAATAATAATCAAATAATAATCAGATAATAATAATCATATAATAATAATAATAATAATCATATAATAATAATCATATAATAATAATAATAATAATCATATAATAATAATAATCATATAATAATAATTTTATTGTGTTTATTATGTTTATTGGATGTTTGAGAATCTCCTCCTTTTCTATATAATTTGTCTCTTATTCTTCAGAGACCCGAGCGAGATGAGTGGGGAAACTCCTTGGACGCCATGCAAACCGCTCTGGCCTTGGAGAAATCCGTTAACCAGGCCGTGCTAGACCTGCACAATGTGGCAACAGACCGGAAAGACCCCCATGTAAGTAAACACACCAGTAACACCAGGCAACGATCTGACCATGTATACATGCAATGCTACATTGTGCTTACAAGACTGCAATAGGGTCTCAGTCAGGACCCCTGTTCTGATCAGTAGGGGTCCCACATTTCCTATAGAATTAGGTCACCATTGCAGACTTGTCACTGTTACCCGCTTCCACAGTATATGGGTGACATTGAAGACACCTCTGAATTATTTCCCTGGTGGTCAAGGGTAATAAAAGGTTTCAGTTATGGGGTCTGCCTGGTAAGAAGGCTGCTGGTGGGAAGTGAATGGAGAGATGGGACTTGTCGTTATCAGACATTAAAGGGTTACTACCCCTTCCAAAAAAAATGTGATTTTTTTTTTTTATGGATAGGGGACAAATGCAATTCTTATATGGGTAGGGGGGTTAGAACAAGAGGGAAAGCCTCTACATCCCATCCGGAAAAGCAAAGGCGCTCATGCTCCACTTGTCAATGGGACAGCCGAGTACTGAGCTAATTCCATCAGTTCCATAGACAATGAGTACAGAAAGGCCAGGAATACAGAAATCTGCTCCACGCAGGACAGAGCCCCCAATTATTCAGGAACCCTAATATCAGCATCATTGGGGTCCTTTTGGTCAGATCCCCGCGATCAGTAAACTATGATGGGATGGCTTTTTATTGGGGGAAATAACACTTTGATACACTGTATCAATAATAAAGTCTTCGTTACTTTCAGCTCTGTGACTTTTTGGAAGAGGAGCATCTGGAGGAACACGTGGAGCGCATTAAGAAGATCGGACACCACATCACCAACTTGAAGCGTCTGGGGGTCCCCAGTAATGGCATGGGGGAGTACCTGTTCGACAGGCACAGTATGAAGTAAAGCGGCTGAAACCAGCAAATCGGAGGTCCTGGGACCCCCGGAGAGTCGGGGCAATAACCCCATCCAATATGATTATAGTAATGGTGTGAATAAATACCTGTCACATCAATGTCTCCGTGTGGTGTCTTCTGTTCAGCTACAACAGCCCCCTATAGATGGACCCCTGACCTGACTAGTGAGGCTCAGCATCCATCTGTAGACGGCTGTTGCGGGGGTCTTGTTGAGTGTTGGCCTTCCACTGATCTCCGTGGCTGTATAACTAGGGACTACTAATAAATCCATGTTTTGCACCTCATGTGACAAGAGGGTGTGGTCTGTTTTGAGCGGGGGTGGGGTTTAAGATACATCAGCTTACTACAAAATCTTACATAAATGTAATGCAGAGATTTATTTATTTTTTACCATTTTTATGATCTGAAGTCAAACATCTAAGACTATGTGCAAAAGGCCTCTATCTTGAAAATTGTGTTCACAAATGTGTCTAAATCTGTGTTAGGCCTCATTCACACACCCATGTTTTTGGTATGCGTGACGTCCGTTTTCACAAGCATCGGAGACACGGACGTACGTAGACCCATCAAAATCAATGGGCCTGGTCACACGTCAGAGTTTTGACACGTTTCATGTGGAGCATACGTGTGCTCCAAATAGAGACTTGTCTGTTTTGAGACATACATGATCCATGTGACACATACCAGAAGAAGCACGTCACGTAAAAAAGAATTATTATACTTACCTGTGTCTGCTGTTGCTTCTGGGTCCGCTCATTATGCCTCATGAATATTCACTGCACTGATTGGGGACCAGGAAGCAAGTGAGACAGCTGCTTATTATGCCTCATGAATATTGACTGCAGACCTGGCAGCAAGTGAGAGCAGCTC
>NC_134363.1:47603042-47715542 GCF_048569485.1 Anomaloglossus baeobatrachus
GATGACATACAGTGAGGCAGGAGGGGACATACAGTGAGGCAGGAGAGGACATACAGTGAGGCAGGAGATGACATACAGTGAGGCAGGAGATGACATACAGTGAGGCAGGAGGGGACATACAGTGAGGCAGGAGATGACATACAGTGAGGCAGGAGGGAACATACAGTGAGGCAGGAGGGGACATACAGTGAGGCAGGAGTGGACATACAGTGAGGCAGGAGATGACATACAGTGAGGCAGGAGAGGACATACAGTGAGGCAGGAGGGAACATACAGTGAGGCAGGAGATGACATACAGTGAGGCAGGGGGGGACATACAGTGAGGCAGGAGGGGACATACAGTGAGGCAGGGGGGGACATACAGTGAGGCAGGGGGGGACATACAGTGAGGCAGGAGGGGACATACAGTGAGGCAGGAGAGGACATACAGTGAGGCAGGAGGGGACATACAGTGAGGCAGGAGAGGACATACAGTGAGGCAGGAGGGGACATACAGTGAGGCAGGAGGGGACATACAGTGAGGCAGGAGATGACACAGTGAGGCAGGAGATGACACAGTGAGGCAGGAGATGACATACAGTGAGGCAGGAGGGGACATACAGTGAGGCAGGAGATGACACAGTGAGGCAGGAGGGGACATACAGTGAGGCAGGAGGGGACATACAGTGAGGCAGGAGGGGACATACAGTGAGGCAGGAGGGGACATACAGTGAGGCAGGAGGGGACATACAGTGAGGCAGGAGATGACATACAGTGAGGCAGGAGGGGACATACAGTGAGGCAGGAGATGACATACAGTGAGGCAGGAGATGACATACAGTGAGGCAGGAGGGGACATACAGTGAGGCAGGAGATGACATACAGTGAGGCAGGAGATGACATACAGTGAGGCAGGAGGGGACATACAGTGAGGCAGGAGATGACATACAGTGAGGCAGGAGATGACATACAGTGAGGCAGGAGGGGACATACAGTGAGGCAGGAGGGGACATACAGTGAGGCAGGAGATGACATACAGTGAGGCAGGAGGGGACATACAGTGAGGCAGGAGGGAACATACAGTGAGGCAGGAGATGACATACAGTGAGGCAGGAGATGACATACAGTGAGGCAGGAGATGACATACAGTGAGGCAGGAGGGGACATACAGTGAGGCAGGAGGGGACATACAGTGAGGCAGGAGGGGACATACAGTGAGGCAGGAGATGACATACAGTGAGGCAGGAGGGGACATACAGTGAGGCAGGAGGGAACATACAGTGAGGCAGGAGATGACATACAGTGAGGCAGGAGATGACATACAGTGAGGCAGGAGATGACATACAGTGAGGCAGGAGGGGACATACAGTGAGGCAGGAGATGACATACAGTGAGGCAGGAGATGACATACAGTGAGGCAGGAGGGGACATACAGTGAGGCAGGAGGGGACATACAGTGAGGCAGGAGATGACATACAGTGAGGCAGGAGGGGACATACAGTGAGGCAGGAGGGGACATACAGTGAGGCAGGAGATGACATACAGTGAGGCAGGAGATGACATACAGTGAGGCAGGAGGGGACATACAGTGAGGCAGGAGGGGACATACAGTGAGGCAGGAGATGACATACAGTGAGGCAGGAGATGACATACAGTGAGGCAGGAGATGACATACAGTGAGGCAGGAGGGGACATACAGTGAGGCAGGAGATGACATACAGTGAGGCAGGAGATGACATACAGTGAGGCAGGAGGGGACATACAGTGAGGCAGGAGATGACATACAGTGAGGCAGGAGGGGACATACAGTGAGGCAGGAGGGGACATACAGTGAGGCAGGAGATGACATACAGTGAGGCAGGAGATGACATACAGTGAGGCAGGAGGGGACATACAGTGAGGCAGGAGGGGACATACAGTGAGGCAGGAGATGACATACAGTGAGGCAGGAGATGACATACAGTGAGGCAGGAGATGACATACAGTGAGGCAGGAGGGGACATACAGTGAGGCAGGAGATGACATACAGTGAGGCAGGAGATGACATACAGTGAGGCAGGAGGGGACATACAGTGAGGCAGGAGAGGACATACAGTGAGGCAGGAGGGGACATACAGTGAGGCAGGAGGGGACATACAGTGAGGCAGGAGATGACATACAGTGAGGCAGGAGATGACATACAGTGAGGCAGGAGATGACATACAGTGAGGCAGGAGGGGACATACAGTGAGGCAGGAGATGACATACAGTGAGGCAGGAGATGACATACAGTGAGGCAGGAGATGACATACAGTGAGGCAGGAGGGGACATACAGTGAGGCAGGAGATGACATACAGTGAGGCAGGAGGGGACATACAGTGAGGCAGGAGGGGACATACAGTGAGGCAGGAGGGGACATACAGTGAGGCAGGAGGGGACATACAGTGAGGCAGGAGATGACATACAGTGAGGCAGGAGATGACATACAGTGAGGCAGGAGATGACATACAGTGAGGCAGGAGATGACATACAGTGAGGCAGGAGGGCACATACAGTGAGGCAGGAGATGACATACAGTGAGGCAGGAGATGACATACAGTGAGGCAGGAGGGGACATACAGTGAGGCAGGAGAGGACATACAGTGAGGCAGGAGGGGACATACAGTGAGGCAGGAGGGGACACACAGTGAGGCAGGAGATGACATACAGTGAGGCAGGAGATGACATACAGTGAGGCAGGAGATGACATACAGTGAGGCAGGAGGGGACATACAGTGAGGCAGGAGAGGACATACAGTGAGGCAGGAGATGACATACAGTGAGGCAGGAGGGGACATACAGTGAGGCAGGAGATGACATACAGTGAGGCAGGAGATGACATACAGTGAGGCAGGAGGGGACATACAGTGAGGCAGGAGATGACATACAGTGAGGCAGGAGGGGACATACAGTGAGGCAGGAGGGGACATACAGTGAGGCAGGAGGGGACATACAGTGAGGCAGGAGGGGACATACAATGAGGTATACATAGTGCTAGAACATATGTGTAACAAGACAGAAGATAGTTACAAAGAGCAATAAAGGGGCAATAATAAGTTCATCCATAATAATTCCCATAATAGTCCTCTGCTGCTGAACACACCAAACACTGAACACCAAACACACCTACAAACCAAACACAAATACACACTGAGCACACAGACACACCTTGAACACGCATACACACTAAACACACATATACACCAGACACACACACACTGAGCACACACACATATATACACACTGGGCACACACTTATATACACATACACACAATGAGTGCATACACTGTTATAGGCTGATATCTGGGCACTGTGCTTTATGTGTGACTTGCACTCAGTTGCGAGCTTCATCTCTGTGCATTTCTAATACTGCACAATCCCCCCTCCATGGTCTGGTGGGCTGAGGCTGAGGGTGGTTGTTTCTTGAGTATTTGGCACTTGTGTTACCTCCTTTATTAAGGGGTGTGCTTCATCCTCTCTGTGCACTGGTTTCTGTGACTTTGCCTGGTAAATTCCTTTTTACTATGTGTCTAATTGAATTATTTGAAATGAAAAAGGAGAGGGCGCTCCTGTGTGGAACCTTAAAAGCACAAGATTTAAGTGGTGTGAGATACACACTCACCTGATAGTGTTGTACAGCAGGTACAACACTGTATGATGCTAAAGGGGGAATCCTGGTTCATTCCGCCATTTTTTGGATATAAATGAGTTTGTACGGAAACTCGCCCTACAGAGACATTTTATGATCCTATCCAAACAAAAGGGCCTAAATAAGGCAAACACAGACGGTGAAACATTGGACACCTTTGTACATGTACAGGTAAAAGGGAATAAGAATTTTTATCCTCACCACCGTAGAGGCAACAGTATAGATACATATCATCAGCTGCTGCTGAAAGACATTAGGGAATTCCCCTGCAACTACAAACAAGACAACTTATCAGGGGAAGAGAGGCTGGCCATAAAATCCCTTAAAAACAATCGTAATTTAGTAATAAAAAGTGCGGATAAAGGGGGGGGTGTGGTGTTGATGGATAGGGATTAGTATGTTAATGAGGGGACAAAACAATTGAAGGATAACAAGTACTATGAAGCCTTAATCAATGACCCGTCCTCTGAGTATTATAATCTATACAAAATTATGATTAAAAAAGCATGTGAGGAGAAAATTCTAAATAAAGGTCCAGTCACACTAAGCAACTTACCAGCGATCCCAACAACGATAGGGATCGCTGGTAAGTTGCTAGGAGGTTGCTGGTGAGATGTCACACTGCGACCCTCCAGCGATCCCACCAGCAACCTGACCTGGCAGGGATCGCTGGAGCGTGGCTACACAAGTTACTGGTGAGCTCACCAGCAACCAGTGACCAGCCCCCAGCGCCGCGTGTAAGATGCTGCGCTTGGTAACTAAGATAAATATCGGGTAACCAACCCGATATTTACCTTGGTTACCACCGCACGGAGCTACATGTGCAGAGAGCAGGGAGCAGCGCACACTGAGCGCTGGCTCCCTGCTCTCCTAGTTACAGCACATATCGGGTTAATTACCCGATGTGTGCTGCAGCTACATGTGCACAGAGCAGGGAGCAGCGCACAATGTTAGCGCTGGCTCCCTGCTCTCCTAGCTACAGCACACATCGGGTTAATTAACCCAATGTATGCTGCAGCTAAATGTGCACAGAGCAGGAGCCGGCACTGACAGCTGAGAGCGGCGGAGGCTGGTAACAAAGGTAAATATCGGGTAACCAAGGACAGGGCTTCTTGGTTACCCGATGTTTACATTGGTTACCAGCCTCCGCAGAAGCCGGCTCCTGCTGCCTGCACATTTAGTTGTTGCTGTCTCGCTGTCACACACAGCAACATCGCTAGCAACGTCACAAAAGTTGTTCGTTAGCAGCGATGTTGCTAGCGATGTTGCTTAGTGTGACGGGGCCTTAAGAGAGAGAAACAATATCTTGATATCAAACATTACTCTCTACCCCATTATTATTTCCTCCCAAAAATCCATAAATCCCTAACCAATCCACCTGGTAGACCGATCATCTCGGGAATTAACTCTATCACGGCCAACCTATCACATTATATTGATCTTTTTCTGCAAAAATATGTTGGCAGGTTAGATTCCCATCTCAGAGACTCCTCCCATCTTATCAGTCTCCTAAAGAAACTTCCCGCAACCCCAAACTGCCTTTTCTTTACTTTGGATGTATTCGCACTTTACTCAAATATAGATCATGAACTAGGGTTAAAAAGTGTGGACTCTTACCTGGCAGCAGATGACATCCTTCCAAATCTACAGAGGGATTTTATCATGCAATCTATTGATTTCATTCTAAATCATAACATCTTTACATTTGAGGGCAATATATACCGCCAGCTGAGGGGCTGTGCGATGGGGACGAGATTTGCCCCAAGTTATGCTAATCTGTACATGTGGTGCTTCGAGTCCCTACACATCGCACAGTCCCCTTTAGCTGTGGAGAATGTGGTCCTCTACCGCAGGTTCGTAGACGACCTGTTTTTTATTTGGTCAGGGTCTGAAGAGAGCGCGATAACCTTCATTAATTCCTTAAACCAAAACAAATGGGGATTAAGTTTTACAGCAACCTTATCCCGAGAATCTATTCAGTTTTTAGATCTTAATATAAAATTCAACGAGAGAGCCATCATTGAAACATCAACCTTCTTCAAAAAGGTTGATGTAAACAGCTACTTAGAGTTCTCCAGTAGTCATCTCCCCACCTGGATCAGAAACATTCCCTATGGCCAATATTGGCGCATTAGGAAGAATTGTACCAATGCAAAATCCTTCAGAGCCGAAGCAAAAATATTGCGGAGTAGATTTATGAGCAAAGGCTATCCTGGAAAAATACTGGCTGATGCCTTCCAGAAAAGTCTAAAATTGGACCAGGACAAATGCTTGTCCAAAATTGAAGGAATGGCTTCGGAGGAGGGAAAGACAAATATTGGATATGAAAGCCACCTAGTGACCACCTATAGTGATTCCTACAAAAAGGTAAAGGAATTGGTGGGTAGATACTGGCACATCCTGAGAAGTGATAAAATCCTTTCAGGGATCTTACCTAATAAACCTAAGGTTGTATTTCGAAGAAGCAGAAATTTGAAAAATATGATTGCTCCCAGTAAAATACCGAATGATAAATCTGTTGTGCTGCAAAAGGGGTCAGATACCATGAAACCAATAGGTAATCATCGTTGTGGCCAATCTAGGTGTCTGTGCTCTGAAACTTTAAAACAGGGCATACAATCATTCAAGTCCAACATTACGGGGGAGGAATTTTTTATAAAACAATATCTTACTTGTACCACCTCCTACGTGATTTATTTGTTGGAATGCCCTTGTGGCCTACAATACGTAGGTCGCACAACACAAATGCTACACAATAGGTTAAACGGTCATAGATATAACATCCGTCATGGTACAGTTACCCATAGTTTATCGAAACATTTTTTATGCGAACACAATAAAGATAGGGACACGTTCAAAACAGTGATCATTGAACAAATTATGGCAGATGATATAGACAGATACTGGAAACTAGTGGAACGGGAATCCTTCTGGATATTTAAATTAGCTACCCTATATCCAGAAGGTCTAAATATTATGACAGAGCGAATTAAATAAAATGAAATAGAATAGTATTATCATATAATAGACTTGAGAATCAACAAATTGATAATTTATTTTTTAAACCACTAGATTCCCCCTTGTATGTATATTGATTCCCCTGGTCATCAATCTATTGTAATTTATTTAATTCTTCCATATTTATTCCAATCAAATGGTTCCTCTTAATTTTCACCCAATTTACAATTGATCGGCTCGTCATGGTCTATCACATGATCATGGCTCCACCGATTTTTATCATGTATCCCATTTTATTGTATGGTGTGTATATATATGTATATATATATATGTATATATGTATATATGTATATATGTATGTGTGTATGTGTATATATGTATGTGTATGTATATTTGTATAGGAGAAAAGAAAGGAAAAAAAAAAAAAGAATTACCGTATTTCATTCAATATCTCCAGTGTTTCACATTTAGTTATGTAAGTTATGTAATTTTATTCTCCCACGGGAAACTTCCGTAATTCTTCCACTGATCAGTTTACCAATAACTTATTCCCATTAGGCATACAAACTCCTATGGGAAGGGAGTGGGGATTTATATTAATAATTTTTTATACCTAGCATTTTTTACACTAATCATATTTTTAATCCATTTTTTTATTTATTCATCATTTTGATTGTTAGCACTTTTTAAAATGACAATATGGTAATATGTACATATAATTATGTTGGTAACACACAATTCTTTTATAGCTGCATTAAATTGATTTATCATTATTTTTAATACACATTTTAGTATGAACTATAGTTTTTATGAACCTATGTATGCAATTGTCTCTCACCATGAATGTATGTATACTAGTACCCTGTATGGGGAAATGTTCTTAATTGATCAAATGATTTCACCCTGTTGGGGATTTAATCTAATTGTGGGAAAAGGTTTGAACCTTTTTTTTTTTTTTCTCCCAATTCATGTATATAAGATCCAATATCCTGCCTTTTTATTGCTACCTGAGGAAGGGGGAGGATGTACCCCCGTAACGCGTAGTGGCATATTAATCCTTAATAAATCTTCATCAATAATCTTATCACTACCTTCTTCTGAGCAGTGCGGCCGATACCGTGTTTTTTTGTTTTTTTTTTTGTTTGCTCTCCACTAATTGAATTATTTGGGATTTTTGTAAGCTCCTGTTATTTCTTTAGCCTATGCTCAGACTGGACTTGTACACAGATGTTTTCTTTAGTTTCTGATGTATTATTCATCATGACTAAGTAATTGCATTAGCCTATTTACCTAGGGACTCCTATCTGTGGGGGTTACTGATCTGCACACAGGAGGGCAGACAATGTGATGCAAACACTCTGTAACAATAGATGATGAATTCACCGAACAATAGACTGAAAAGCAGAAATGGGAATTCTTTCTCCGGTTTCCTTCTCCTGCTCGGTTTTTATTTGCTTTTTCACTTTGGAATTTCCTGATATACGGAGGAGACATTATATCTATAAATCTATATATCTATAAAGTAACAAAAAGTTACCTGTCCCTAACAGGAAATCTCTGTCTTCTCTCTCATTATTGTAGGTGTTTTTTCACTTTCCGTTTCTTATTATTAATTGCTTGTCCCATATAGACTATCTGTAATAAATATCGCCTGCATATGCTGGAGGGCGACGTGGTGCAAAATTTGGACCTGGGCTCTCCCCCCCCCTCACCGCATGTTGGTCAGATGTTTGTATATGTATGTATACATTTAGCATTCTAAATCTTATAAAAACATACGTGTTGCCCCCCCCCCCCTCCCCATTATGTAATAAAGCTTGGCATGCTGTTCTAATGTAACCCCTCCTTGGCTCCATCCTAGTAAATATGTTCCCCATCCTGGTATATATCCACTATCCTGGTATATACTCTCCCCCTCCTGGGCCCCTCTGGTATATACTGTTCCCCTCCCAGTACATATGTTCGTCTCCTGGGCCCCATCCTGGTATATGACGTCCAACTCCTGGTATATGCTGTCCCCCTCTTGGAATACACTGTTAACCTCCTGGTATATATGTTCCTTTCCTGGGCCCCTCCTGGTATCTACTGTACCACTCCTGGTATATACTGTCCCCCTCCTAGTATGTGTTCCTCTTCTGGGCCCCTCCTGGTATATGCTGTCCCCCTCTTGGTATATATGTTCCTCTCCTGGTATCTACTGTCCCCCTCCTGGTATCTGTCACCCTCCATGTATCTAATGTCCCCCTCCTATGCCCCTCTGGTATATACTGTCCCCATCCTAGTACCTATGTTCCTCTCCTGGGCCGCTCCTGGTATATGCTGTCCCCCTGCTGATATATATTACTCTCCTGGTATATGCTGTCCACCTACTAGTATATACTATTCCCCTCATGGTATATACTGTCCCCCGCCTGGTACACACTGTCCCTCTCTTGGAATACACTGTCCCCCTCCTGGTATATATGTTCCTCTCCTGGACCCCTCCTGGTATCTACTGTTCCTCTCCTGGTATATATGCTCTTCCCTAGGCCCCTCCTGTGTATACTGTACCCCTCCTGGTATATATTGTACTCAACCTCCCCAGCTCCCACCTCTTAGCCTGTGCATAGTGGCCTGCAGGTTTCATCGGCGTCCGTGCAATGGCAACTTATTACATTATTGTCAGGTGCAGCTATAGTCACGGGGATGCCGCTGAAAGCTGCTAGCTTCTGTTTGGTCAGCAGTGTGTATCACAGCGCAGGTACCCGACAGGTCTCTGCACCGTGATGCATTTCAGCTTGATGTGCACCCTCGGAGGCACATTCAGCTTAAGCAAGGGCTAGGGCCAGCGGGCCCCCTGCACCCCCGGGCCCGGTCGCGATCCCTGCAACCATGATCGTTCTACCCCTGGATGTCTGATGCTCTTGGGTTGAGGAGGCATCACAGACATGAAGATCAATGGTTACATAAGTCTTTAATCTCTAATATTTATTCATTCGGAGGAACGACTAAGACTTATTAAATTGTTGACCCATTTGTAAGGTAGTTGATGGCACCTCCACGTCCCCAGGACACTGGGCCAAAGGAAACTTTCCAGAATTTCAGCGAGAATTTGGGAAGTTTTTGGTTCCTGAGTGGTTTTCTTACTCTTTTGGGAGTCTGGGAGATCCCTCCTTATTCTTGTCTTATCCATGTCTTGAGGCCTCCAAACTCTTGCACCATGACGCCAAGGAATCAGATGTTTGTTCGTGACCTGTAAACATCTGATGATCAGGCAACAAATGCTTCTTTGTGGTTCGATCACATCTTTTATGTAGAGGTTAATCTTCATTTCTCGGCAGCACATCGCTCCATGTAAACTCCGATGTGCTGCCGACAACAATGAACGGGCATGAGAATAAACGAACGCTCTCAGCTCATCGTTGTTCGTAGGGGCAATGTTGGCTTCTTGTGAGAGGAGCTCCATAAGCGATGTCCAACTTGTTACATTTCTGATCAGGGCAGAAAATGGACCTATAGACAAGGGCTCCTGTATGTCTAGGTGGACAGGTTTCACAAGTCACACTTCTCCCTGGTCCCTAGGAGGAGCCTAGGTCTGGGGAGAACACTAAAGATCAGAAAATCAGACAAGTGGCAACAAACATGGGTATGAAGAGATGAGTCATGAGGGGTGAGTGCTATAGAAAGATGAGTGGTATAGAAAGATGAGTGGTATAGAAAGATGAGTGGTATAGAAAGATGAGTGGTATAGAGGGGTGAACGGTGCCGAGGGGTGAGCGGTATAGAAAGATGAGTGATATAGAGAGGTGAGCAGTATAGAGAGATGAGCAATGTCGAGGGGTGAGCGGTATAGAGGGGTGAGCGGTATAGAGGGATGACCAGTGTAGAGGGGTGAGCGGTATAGAGGGGTGAGCGGTATAGAGGGTGAGTGTTATAGAGGGGTGAGCAGTATAGGGGGGTGCGTGTTGTAGAGGGGTGAGCGGTATAGAGGGGTGAGCGGTATAGAGGGGTGAACGGTATAGAGGGGTGAACGGTATAGAGGGGTGAGTGGTATAGAGGGGTGAGCGGTATAGAGGGGTGAACGGTATAGAGGGGTGAACGGTATAGAGGGGTGAACGGTATAGAGGGGTGAGCGGTATAGAGGGGTGAGCGGTATAGAGGGGTGAACGGTATAGAGGGGTGAACGGTATAGAGGGGTGACCGGTATAGAGGGGTGAGCGGTATAGAGGGGTGAACGGTATAGTGGGGTGAGCGGTATAGAGGGGTGAGCGGTATAGAGGGGTGAGCGGTGTAGAGGGCTGAGCGGTATAGAGGGCTGAGCGGTATAGAGGGGTGAGCGGTGTAGAGGGGTGAGCGGTATAGAGGGGTGAGCGGTATAGAGGGCTGAGCGGTATAGAGGGGTGAGCGGTGTAGAGGGGTGAGCGGTATAGAGGGGTGAGCGGTATAGAGGGGTGAGCGGTATAGAGGGGTGAGCAGTGTAGAGGGCTGAGCGGTATAGAGGGGAGAGCAGTAAAGAGGACAAATAACTCCAAATGCCGCTCCTGCTCTCCCCTATAGGGTTTATACAAAGCTGAGGATAGAGAGCACAGATAGGGTCTTACCCGCTATAAGATGTGCTGTACAAAATATTACACTCACCTATCAGCATTGTGAGAGTCACAGCCCCTATAAAAGCTTGTAAAATAATGGCAGCTGCTGCAGCCCCATGTGGGTTAATAGTCGGTGCTGGAGAGGAGAAGCGGGGTTAATGCTGCGCTGCCGCCGAATGAAGAAATTGTTCATTATTAATAAATTCTTTTAGCGCATAGGTTTCGGGGATCCAGTCCCCTTCTTCAGGACCAAAAGCAGAATCAACAATATGCCATAATTCCGGAGATGTCGATGAGCAGTAAAAGCCTCTGGGTTCCTGGAAACTCGCACTCTGTGTGTTTTGCATACATATATTTACCTGAGCTAAGTCAGGAGCACAGAGACGTTTGTATACATGGAAACTGCAACCCGTGTCTTTGTTTATGCGGCAAATGCACCAACGTCAGACCCTGGAATTGAAATGAGCTCCATATTGAAAAGGTCAAGTGTGGATCAACACAGACCCCTATATTTAGCGGCGGCTCCTGATCTGATCCCTGCAGAAGTGTATGTTCACACATTGCTTTTGTGCACCCTTTCTTTTTTTTACACAATGAGTTGCAAGCGAGTGGAACCTTAACGATTCTCATCTCATCTTGTAAGAAATATTATCGAGAACAATGTTAATATTGAATGAGAAGGAAAATAATAAGATCAAGAAATAATCATTGATATCACCAATATCAAACGCTAAGAATATGGCACAACAATATACCTAAGCGTAGGTTCACACTAACGTACTCTGTGCACAATGACAGTGCGCTCTCTCACTGGCCCCTTCCTTGATACAAAGTGTCAGTGACTTTTATTTTTAGTGACAATCATTTCAGGGGCTGCTGTGTCCCTCTGTTCTGTGCACAATGACAGTGCACTCTCTCGCCAGCCACTTCCCTGAAGCAAAGTGTCAGTGACTTTTATTTTTAGTGACACTCATTTCAGGGGCTGCTGTGTCCCTCCGCTCTGTGCACTGTGCACAATGACAGTGCCCTCTCTCACTGGCCCCTTCCTTGAAATAAGTGTCAGTGACTTTTATTTTTAGTGACACTCATTTCAGGGGCTGGGCTAGTCCTTGCATGTTGTGCACTGTGCACAATGACAGTGCACTCTCTCACTGGCCCCTTCCCTGAAATAAGTGTCAGTGACTTTTATTTTAGTGACACTCATTTCAGGGGCTGCTGTGTCCCTCCGTTCTGTGCACTGTGCACAATGACAGTGCCCTCTCTCGCTGGCCCCTTCCTTGAAACAAAGTGTCAGTGACTTTTATTTTTAGTGACACTCATTTCAGGGGCTGCTGTGTCCCTCCGCTCTGTGCACTGTGCACAATGACAGTGCCCTCTCTCGCTGGCCCCTTTTTTGACACAATGTCAGTGACTTTTATTTTTAGTGACACTCATTTCGGGTGCTGGGCTAGTCCTTGCGTGTTGTGCACTGTGCACAATGACAGTGCGCTCTCTTGCTAACACAGATCCTCAGTAATGAGCTGACAACAGAATGCACCATAAGTATACCCAGCATGCAGAAACCAGTGATGTCATTTGTAAGGATGGAGCTGGTCTGGGCACACCGGGGCTGGGCTAGTCCTTACATGTTGTGCACTGTGCACAATGACAGTGCGCTCTCTCACTGGCCCCTTCCCTGAAATAAGTGTCAGTGTCAGTGACTTTTATTTTTAGTGACACTCATTTCAGGGGCTGGGCTAGTCCTTGCATGTTGTGAACTGTGCACAATGACAGTGCACTCTCTCGCTGGCCCCTTCCTTGAAACAAAGTGTCAGTGACTTTTATTTTTAGTGACACTCATTTCAGGGGCTGGGCTAGTCCTTGCATGATGTGCACTGTGCACAATGACAGTACACTCTCTCACTGGCCCCTTCCCTGAAATAAGTGTCAGTGACTTTTATTTTTAGTGACACTCATTTCAGGGGCTGGGCTAGCCCTTACATGTTGTGCACTGTGCACAATGACAGTGCGCTCTCTCCCTGGCCCCTTCCCTGAAATAAGTGTCAGTGACTTTTATTTTTAGTGACACTCATTTCAGGGGCTGCTGTGTCCCTCCGCTCTGTGCACTGTGCACAATGACAGTGCCCTCTCTCGCTGGCCCCTTTTTTGACACAATGTCAGTGACTTTTATTTTTAGTGACACTCATTTCGGGTGCTGGGCTAGTCCTTGCGTGTTGTGCACTGTGCACAATGACAGTGCGCTCTCTTGCTAACACAGATCATCAGTAATGAGCTGACAACAGAATGCACCATAAGTATACCCAGCATGCAGAAACCAGTGATGTCGTTTGTAAGGACGGAGCTGGTCTGGGCACACTGGGCATACTGACAGTGCACTCTGTTGCCGACTCGTTACTGCTGATCTGAGCCAGCGAGAGAGCGCACTGTCATTGTGCACAGTGCACATGGATAGAGCAGCTTCTGAACTAAATATCACTAAAAATAAAAGTCACTGACACTTGATTTCATAGAAGGGGTTGGTGAGAGAGCGCACCGTCATTGTGCACAGTGCACAGCGCACAGATACAGAGCAACCCCTGAAAAAAGTGTCCCTAAAAATAAGTCACTGATGATGCTTTGTTTCAGAAAGCGGGAAGAGACTGCAGCAATGACAGTAGTTTCTGCCCCCCCTCATGATGATACTTCGTTTCTGGGAAGGGACAAAGACTGCTGCTATGACGCTTTGTTTGAGTATCCCAGCATGCAACAGGAGTCTCAAACTAAGCACCATCAAATGATCAGCAGTTAGATAGTGTAGATAGGGAACGGTGGGGAATTTTTAATGCAATTATAGTAGAAAATAGTTCATATTATGGCACCAAATAGGGATTTAGGATAAAATGACCTTGTATTTCGGACCACCCCTTTGGTGATTACCAATAATGAAGAACCATTGATATAATTATTCAGCCTGAACTGAGCTCCTTGGATCATTTCCCAGGGATTCCTTTTAGGATCCCTTTCTAGAGATGACTTCTCCCTTTCTTCCAATACCCCCCCCCCCCCAATTGGGTATATGTCCCTCTTTTTAGGAATCTCTCCCCTTACACCTGGAGACAATGTGTCTCACTTTGGGATCAAGGAATTTCTTTGACCTCTCCCAACAATATGTCCACAAAGGGCTGGTCACCTAATCCTGATTAGAATTCATTCACACTGTATTTAAATGGCTCAGAGCCCTGCTGGGCTAGGGGGTGTCCACTGTCTGCCCTACTGGTTGTGATACAATAGGACATTGGGCTCAGGGCTTGTGGTCTCAGGGACCTTTGTACTTTGAGTTTCCCTCAATATTGACCAGGGCGACCTCATTAACACTTCTAAAGCTCTGTTCACACACTCTTTTTTGTCCTGCAGCCAAAACCCTGGATTGAAAAAAACTGTTTGCTGTTTTTTTAACTTTTGGGTGCGGATAAAATGTGTGCTTTGTGTAATAAAATTAGTTTTATTCTCCAAAAATTCTTCAAAACGCCCCTTGTTACTTTGGGGGTTTCTAGATGTTCTCGTCTGATTCATCATCATTTGTGACTTTTTGAAAAGTCACAAAATTTGTTGCGAAAGTAAATGTACCCCAGCCCCCTAAACCCCCCCCCCCCCCGGAGTAAGTTTACGCACGGCAGGAATTTTTTATAACATTTTTTTGCATTATTTTGAGAAACATGAACAATTTTGCACCAAACTTTCACAAGAAAGGGTCTAGTGATGGACAAAAATGAAGAGCATTCTGTATTTCACACAATTCATGAATCGCGGAGCCCTGAAAAGTGTGTATGGGGCAACAATGACAGCGAATGTCACAGGACACAAAGGGATTTCACAAAATGATGTTCCTATTATGACAATACTGTATCTGCCTGTGTTATGGAGGCACTGTGTCTGTGTTATGGGGGGCACTGTGTCTATGTTATGGGGGCACTGTGTCTGTGTTATGAGGGCACTGTGTCTGTTATGGTGGCTCTGAGTCTCTTATGGGGGAACTGTGTGTGTCTCTTATGGTGGCCCTATGTGCTTCTGTTATGGGGCACTGTGTCTGTTATGTGGCATTGTGTGCTTCTGCTGTTAGGCACTGTGTGCTTTTGTTAAGGGGGGGTCACTGTGTGTGTCTGTTATGGGGGCACTGTGTGTGTCTGTTATGGGGCACTGTGTGACTGTTATGGGGGTACTGTGTGTGTTATGGGGCACTTTGTGGGTGTGTGTGTGTGTGTGTGTGTGTGTTATGAGGCACTGTTTGTTATATGGGGGCACTGTGTGTCTCTGTTATGGGGGCACTGTGTGTGTTATGGGGACACTGTATGTTATGCGGGCTCTGTGTGTTATGGGGGCTCTATGTGTGTTATGGGGGCACTGTGTGTATTATGAGGGAACTGGGTGTGTGTTATGAGGACACTGTGTGTTATGCGTGCTCTGTGTGTGTTATGGGGGCACTGTTTGTGTTATGGGGACACTGTATGTCATGGGGGCTCTGTGTGTGTTATGGGGGCTCTGTGTGTGTTATGGGGGCACTGTTTGTGTTATGGGGACACTGTATGTTATGCGGACACTGTGTGCTATGCGGACACTGTGTGTGTTATGGGGGCTCTGTGTGTGTTATGGGGGCTCTGTGTGTGTTATGCGGACACTGTATGTTATGCGGACACTGTGTGTGTTATGCGGGCTCTGTGTGTGTTATGGGGGCTCTGTGTGTGTTATGGGGACACTGTGTGCTATGCGGACACTGTGTGTGTTATGGGGGCACTGTTTGTGTTATGGGGACACTGTATGTTATGCGGACACTGTGTGCTATGCGGACACTGTGTGTGTTATGGGGACACTGTGTGTGTTATGGGGGCACTGTGTGTGTTATGGGGACACTGTATGTTATGGGGGCACTGTGTGTGTATTATGGGCACACTGTGTGTGTGTGTGTGTGTGTGTGATATGGGGACACTGTGTGGATTATGGAGACACTGTGTCTGTTATGGGGGCACTGTGTGTATGTTATGGGACACTGTGTGTGTTATGGGGACACTGTGTGTGTTATGGGGGCACTGTATGTTATGGGGGCACTGTGTGTGTATTATGGGCACACTGTGTGTGTGTGTGTGTGTTATGGGGACACTGTGTGTGTTATGGGGACACTGTATGTTATGGGGGCACTGTGTGTGTTATGGGGGCTCTGTGTTATGGGGCACTGTGTGTGATATGGAGCACTGTGTCTGTTATGGGGACACTGTGTGATATGGGGGCTCTGTGTTATGGGGACACTGTGTCTGTTATGTGGGCACTGTGTGTGATATGGGGACACTGTGGGTGTTATGGGGGTACTGTGTGGATTATAGAGACACTGTGTCTTATAGGGGCACTGTGTGTATGATATGGGACACTGTGTGTGTTATGGGGACAGTGTGTGTGTTATGGGGGCTCTGTGTGTGTTATGGGGACACTGTGTGTGTTATGGGGACACTGTGTGTGTTATGGGGGCACTGTGTGTGTTATGGGGACACTGTATGTTATGGGGGCACTGTGTGTGTATTATGGGCACACTGTGTGTGTGTGTGTGTGTGTGTGTGTGTGATATGGGGACACTGTGGATTATGGAGACACTGTGCTGTTATGGGGGCACTGTGTATGTTATGGGACACTGTGTGTGTTATGGGGGCACTGTATGTTATGGGGGCACTGTGTGTGTATTATGGGCACACTGTGTGTGTGTGTGTGTGTGTGTGTTATGGGGACACTGTGTGTGTTATGGGGACACTATGTTATGGGGGCACTGTGTGTGTTATGGGGGCTCTGTGTTATGGGGCACTGTGTGTGATATGGAGCACTGTGTCTGTTATGGGGAACTGTGTGTGTTATGGGGATACTGTGTGTGTTATGGGGACACTGTGTCTGTTATGGGGGCACTGTGTGTGTGATATGGGGACACTGTGTTATGGGTTCTCTGTGTGATATGGGATCTCTGTGTGTTATGGAGACACTGTGTGTGATATGGGGCACTGTGTGTGATATGGGGCACTGTGTGTGATATGGGGCACTGTGTGTGTGATATGGGGCACTGTGTGTGATATGGGGCACTGTGTGTGATATGGGGCACTGTGTATGTTATGGAGACACTGTATGATATGGGTTCTCTGTGTATTGTGGGTTCTCTGTGTGATATGGGGCACTGTGTGTGTGATATGGGCCACTGTGTGTGTGTGTGTGTGTGTGTGTGTGTGTGTGTGTGTGTGTGTGTGATATGGGGCACTGTGTGTGTGTGTGTGTGATATGGGGCACTGTGTGTTGTGGGTTCTCTGTGTGATATGGATTCTCTGTGGGATATGGGGCACTGTGTGTGATATGGGGCACTGTGTGTGATATGGAGACACTGTATGATATGGGTTCTCTGTGTGATATGGGTTCTCTGTGTGATATGGGGGCACTGTATGTGTGTTGTGGGTTCTCTGTGTGATATGGGTTCTCTGTGTGTTGTGGGTTCTCTGTGTGATATGGGGCACTGTGTTGTACTGTGTGTGATATGGGGCACTGTGTGTGTGTGTGTGTGTGTGTGTGTGTGTGTGTGTGTGTGATATGGGGCACTGTGTGATATGGGTTCTCTGTGTGATATGGGGCACTGTGTGTGATATAGGGCACTGTGTGTGTTATGGAGACACTGTATGATATGGGTTCTCTGTGTGATATGGGTTCTCTGTGTGTTATGGGGGCACTGTGTGTGATATGGGTTCTCTGTGTGATATGGGGGCACTGTGTGTGATATGGGTTCTCTGTGTGATATGGGGGCACTGTGTACTGTGTGTGATATGGGGCACTGTGTGTGATATGGGTTCTCTGTGTGTTATGGGGCACTGTGTGTGTTATGGGGGCACTATGTACTGTGTGTGTTATGGGGGCACTATGTACTGTGTGTGATATGGGGGCACTGTGTACTGTGTGTGATATGGGGCACTGTGTGTGATATGGGTTCTCTGTGTGTTATGGGGCACTGTGTGTGTTATGGGGGCACTATGTACTGTGTGTGTTATGGGGGCACTATGTACTGTGTGTGATATGGGGGCACTGTGTACTGTGTGTGATATGGGGCACTGTGTGTGATATGGGTTCTCTGTGTGTTATGGGGCACTGTGTGTGTTATGGGGGCACTATGTACTGTGTGTGTTATGGGGGCACTATGTACTGTGTGTGATATGGGGGCACTGTGTACTGTGTGTGATATGGGGCACTGTGTGTGATATGGGTTCTCTGTGTGATATGGGGCACTGTGTGTGTTATGGGGGCACTATGTACTGTGTGTGTTATGGGGGCACTATGTACTGTGTGTGATATGGGGGCACTGTGTACTGTGTGTGATATGGGGCACTGTGTGTGATATGGGTTCTCTGTGTGTTATGGGGCACTGTGTGTGTTATGGGGGCACTATGTACTGTGTGTGTTATGGGGGCACTATGTACTGTGTGTGATATGGGGGCACTATGTACTGTGTGTGTTATGGGGGCACTATGTACTGTGTGTGATATGGGGGCACTATGTACTGTGTGTGTTATGGGGGCACTATGTACTGTGTGTGATATGGGGGCACTATGTACTGTGTGTGATATGGGGGCACTATGTACTGTGTGTGATATGGGGGCACTATGTACTGTGTGTGTTATGGGGGCACTGTGTGTGATATGGGGGCACTGTGTGTGATATGGGGGCACTATGTACTGTGTGTGATATGGGGGCACTATGTACTGTGTGTGATATGGGGCACTGTGTGTGATATGGGGGCACTATGTACTGTGTGTGTTATGGGGGCACTGTGTGTGATATGGGGGCACTATGTACTGTGTGTGTTATGGGGGCACTGTGTGTGATATGGGGGCACTATGTACTGTGTGTGTTATGGGGGCACTGTGTGTGATATGGGGGCACTGTGTGTGATATGGGGGCACTATGTACTGTGTGTGATATGGGGGCACTATGTACTGTGTGTGATATGGGGCACTGTGTGTGATATGGGGGCACTATGTACTGTGTGTGTTATGGGGGCACTGTGTGTGATATGGGGGCACTATGTACTGTGTGTGTTATGGGGGCACTGTGTGTGATATGGGGGCACTATGTACTGTGTGTGTTATGGGGGCACTGTGTGTGATATGGGGGCACTATGTACTGTGTGTGTTATGGGGGCACTGTGTGTGATATGGGGGCACTATGTACTGTGTGTGATATGGGGCACTGTGTGTGATATGGGGCACTGTGTGTGATATGGGGCACTGTGTGTGATATGGGGGCACTGTGTGTGATATGGGGGCACTATGTACTGTGTGTGTTATGGGGGCACTGTGTGTGATATGGGGGCACTATGTACTGTGTGTGATATGGGGCACTGTGTGTGATATGGGGCACTGTGTGTGATATGGGGCACTGTGTGTGATATGGGACACGTTATTTCCTTTCCTTATCTCTTCGTCTGGAAATCACAGCGATTCTCCAGTAACTTCCCGTCATTTCTGGACTTTCATGACGTCAGTTACTATATTTAGCACGTGATGTTTGTTGGCCCCGCCCCGTCTCCTTGGTAACACGAGAGTTCTTCTCAGATGATTGAACTACAAGCAAGACGTCACGTATTTTCCCAGCGTATGAAGGCCACGCCCCTTTGCTCGCTGATTGGTCCGTTCAGAAGTCAATATAAGCGTCGCTCCGCTGCTCCCGCCTCATATCACTCCCTGAACACAAACAACGACTACAATAGACCCGAGCGCCCCGATGACCAGGTATGGCCGGTACCGATAGCCGTTCTCCGGAGAGAAGCCCCCGCCTCTCACTAATGTGCTGTGTCCTGAGCAAGAGACCCGTCAGAGGAGCTGAACTGCGACCCGTGCTCGGCTTCCACCGAAATATCCAGGAGCCTCCCGCCCAGGAGACCGCCGCCAACCTCTGCTGGAGCGCCGTGGTGCCCGGCTGAGCCCGCCCGCTGGTATGTATGCAGTGCATGCTGGGACTTGTAGCTCTCCTCACTCCTATTGTAGTCTATGGGGAGGTGACATGTGTTTGGAGTAACTGTCCCTTTAAATTGGGCAGTAATTACTGGGTGGTCTGTGCAGTCATCAGAGGGATGTTATAGATATCACCCCTACAGATGATTACTGCGCGGCTCTGGAATTTCCTGCTGATCGTGTAATCGTCTGTGTATCCTTGGTAAGACCCTGGAATGTGAGGAATGAAGGGTCCGAACAAGGGGTGACCGGCCTGCTGGGATCTTTACGGATTCCATTTTGAGACCCCTTTGAGAATGAATGGTGCTGTGGTCCATTGTGGGAACTGATATTAATGGGTTAAGTCCCCCATTCATTCATTCAGCCCCATAAAGCCCTTATATATTTATATTTTTTATTTATATTTTTATAGATTTTATTTGTATTTAATATTTTATTTTTAATTTGTATTTAATCTTTTATTTTCATCTAATACATTTATTTATTAATACATTTATTATTTATTAATACATTTATTATTTATTAATACATTTATTATTTATTAATACATTTATTATTTATTAATACATTTATTATTTTTAAATACATTTATTATTTTTTAATACATTTATTATTTTTTAATACATTTATTATTTTTTAATACATTTATTGATACTATTATTTATTGATACTATTTATTGATACTATTTATTGATACTATTTATTGATACTATTTATTGATACTATTTATTGATACTATTTATTGATACCATTTATTGATAACATTTATTTATTGATAACATTTATTTATTGATACATTTATTTATTGATACATTTATTTATTGATACATTTATTTATAGATACATTTATTTATAGATACATTTATTTATAGATACATTTATTTATAGATACATTTATTTATAGATACATTTATTTATAGATACATTTATTTATAGATACATTTATTTATTGATACATTTATTTATTGATACATTTATTTATTGATACATTTATTTATATATATATATTTTTTTAATTTGAGACCCCTTTGAGAATGAATGGTGCTGTGGTCCATTGTGGGCACTGATATTAATGGGTTAAGTCCCCCATTCTGCTGGCTGGGGGATCCTGTGAGTAGGAAATTGCTTGCTCCAACTTGATGATCCCTGATAAAGCTCAGCAAATCTTCCCCCTCATGTAAATTAAATGACCTATCAAAATAATACTAAAGAATATAATATAAATACTCAATAGTGAAAGTTTTTAAAAACTTTAGTAGTTTTCTGTTACAATGAGTAACCCTATAGAAGTGAGTGGGTCATCAGTGACCCGTTCCCTCCCCCACTGTTGTATTGTGCAATAGTTGTGATCACTTGCACAATGCTCCACTGGATTTGAACAATCCATTTCCTGTTACATTATGTCCGTCTCTAAGCTATTTCCCCCTATGACCACCCCCAGTTTTAGAAAGCGCCCCATATAGCCTGCGAGATTGCCTGTAATCCAGGATAGTTATCCTTTTTCCAGAAAATCCCCAACCCCAGAGTAGATGGCAAAAATTAAAAATATTGCATTTTTACTCTTCTTCCCCATAGCTATTTGACTGCAATGTTGATGGCACTGCAGCCAATCACCAAGCTCACTGGCTCTGCCTGTGTAAGACAGAACACCCTGCTCAGATCTGAGCTCAGTGATTGGCTGCAGTGTTAGCGATGTGATGTCAATGCTAGTGGATGTTGAGTAAAGCAGTGTTTATTTTAGACTTGAGAATTTCTGACAATCCCTTTAAGCTGTGGATACACAAGGACAAGAATTGGATATTCTTGATGGTAGTTTGGGGATTACGGTGTACTGGTAGTTCCAGAGGGTTAATAGAATGGAGGATATCAACAATCACCCCTCCAAAAGCAAAACCAGTGACGTTGGTATGAGACATTGGTTGAGGACCATTATTAAACCCACAATGACATTCACATGGGACATTGGGTGAGGAACATAATTAAACCCACAGTGATGTTGGCATGAGACATTGAGGACCATTACGCTCCTAATGACATTGGTTGAGGACCATTATTAGATCCACAGTGACGTTGGTTGAGGACCATTAAGCTCCCAATGATGTTTGCATGAGACAGAGGACCCTTAAACCCACAGTGATATTGGCATGGGACATTGGTTGTGGACAATTAAACCCACAATGACATTGGTTGAGGACCTTTATTAAGCTCCCAATAACCTTAGCATGAGACATTGGTTGAGGACCATTAGCAAACCCCCAGTGACGTTGGCATTGGATTGGTTGAGGACCACTACTGCTCCATTCTCACAGGTACCTGTCTCTACGTATAGTGGTCAGAACTAGTCATGCATGTAGCCTATGATGGCAGGATGACTCCTTTCTACTATTGTCTAACTTGCCCTTTTTTCTTTCAGTCCTTCACAGAATGGGACTTGACCATCTCAACGTTTGTTTACACTGGAAAAACTTGACCGCTTCGCTGAGCTGCTGGCATAGAGGCACCGCTTCCCAGTTTGACGTTACAAAGGATCATCATCTGCAGTTGCCGATTGTCCTCACTGACTTTGGCACAGACGTGGTTATAGTCACAATGGCCGCCAGGATCGTGCAGTCCATTATTTCGTTGGGCAAGAACCTACTTCAGAAACACACCATGTATTGGAGGATGCTTCCTCGTGTCTTCGTGAGCAGGGCCTTGCGGGCCGTGGTGGTGGTGTGCTGGAGCGTTTTGGATGTTCTGTTACCATTACTGATGAGCATGTACCTTTATAAGAGAGCAGCTGCGTATAGGAGCGAGCAGCAGATGAATATGGTCTCTATAAAGTGTCAGTGGGGGAGTGGCATGGAGCTGGAGGAGATCATGGATGGAGACACCTGCAGTTTAAAGATTGAGGCAGTAGAAGATATCGTAATAGTGGAAGTGAATGATGAATGTGAGCAGATGCCTAAGGAAGAGGTTCCTCTACAATCTTGTACCAACCCATTCATTATGTCCATGATCTGCGTGCCTACAGAGGGTACTGACTCCTCCGAGGAGTCTGAGGTGGAAAGTGTTAAAGGATTGGACTTCTCCCAAGAAGAGAAGTCTGTGGACAGTGGTTTGCAGGAGTCCTGGACTCCGGGGTCCAAGTATGACGAGGACCTCAGTGATGAAAGTGACTGGTCTGATGAGGACTCTTGGGATGAAGATGAAGACAGTAATTCATGCCACGAAGATGACGACTTGTGGGCCTCCTTCTGTCGCTCCGACGATCCGTACAATCCACTTTCTTTTGCCATGCCCACAAAAGCTCCTGAGCAGCCAAAGAAAAAGGCCTCCACGGAAAGTCTTAAAACAAAGATTCTGGAGAATGTGGATGGTACTGTACGTTGTGATGTCAAAATGGAATGTGGAACGGCTACTGAAAAGCAAAAAATGAAGACCAAGCCAGTGCTGTCCGGATACAAGTCCACTCACAAGTGCACGCCGGCCAAGGAGGAGGCCACGGAAGAAGGCGACCAAAGTACCAAGAAAGTAAGTGATGTTTGATTAAGACCCCTTCAGTGCAGGTGGTTGAGAAGGCTTGTTTTGGCCAAATCTAGGCATATGTTTGTACCAATGTTGGCCACAGATGGGAGGATGCTACCAACCTTAATCTATTAATGGACACGTGACCAAACACCACTTAAGATGCATACAGCACCTCAACTCCTGAACGAGTTCATTAGATGATCTCCATTCCTGGTCTACATTCAACCCTGTTGTGTAGACCAGGAATGGTGGTTATCTAATGAACCTGTTCTGGGTTTGGGATGCTATATATATCTTAGGTGGTTGGTCAAATCTGCGAATGTTAAACTGGTGGGATCGGGTATTAAAATTGTTTGTGACCCTTCCCCCCCCCCCCACCTCTGTAGGAAAGTCAGGAGGTCCCACATACGCTCTTAAAAATAAAGGAGCTCTACAGTCAAACTCAAACTATGTACCCACCAATAAACTAAAGGCCCTTTTTAACTAATGGAGTTGTGTAGCGACCCGCTTGGCCTACAGGATTGAATACAGTATATTTTTGGCTTAAAGTCCCCCAGTGACTTTGCCGTTAGATAATTAGGGCAACTCTGGGAGGAAATCCTTAAATTCTACCTGGGGACTTGCCTTAGTCAGCACTCGGATGTTAAATTTCATGTTGTTGCGTGAGGTCTCTTGAGGTGTGATGCCACCTTCTGAAACAGGAGGAGGAAGTCTGGTGTGACGGCCACGTGATCTCTTGACGTAGCGCATTACTAATCTAATTACTGTCATTATCACATGGTGCGGCCTCGTCATTCCTGGAAAGTCATGGAGCTGCTATGCATTGTGATATTGGACTTATATTTAACCCCTTCTATTTCAGGTGCGCTTCTCACCCAAAGTCACCATCCACCCTATCGTGACCTGGAGCTTTGCCCACCGAATGGCCCGGAAAGGACAGTGGGAAGAGTACGCCAGAGATCGCTGCCGCTTCCAGAGACGGATCGCAGAGGCTGAGGTCGCCATTGGCTTCTGTCTGACCAGTCACCACCGGGAAAAGATCCGGGCCGGACTAGAGCCCATACCTACTAGAGCCCATACCTACGTACCCAGTTATGGACATGTTAACTCTTTAAGTGCCTGAGATTTTGTTTTTTTGCACTCCTGATGTTTTTAATTTTGCACTGGGTCTGGTGGGAAGTTCTGTTGTGACAGTGTTAAGTGATTATTTTAAGCAGTGAAATTTTTTTTTTTTGCTTCGTTTTTTTTTAAGTTTGTAGAACACTCCATGTCAATTTGTGCCAGTAATTGCCAAAAATGTTACCTATTGTTCCCAATTTTTATATAATTTTTTTTTCCCTATTGCTGATCACTTTCTAAGACTATGGAGAGAAAAAAAAAACAGCACGACTATTACCGGACAAAGTTGCTCTGGAAGTTTCCTTGTCTGCATCTACCTCATCCTGCCCGGAGGTTCGTAGAATCGATGGGCTTTGCTGTGTACTAAACTGTAAAAAGATTGACTCTTTAATCCTGGAGCATTTTTTGGATGCTCCAAGCAGATGTGATCTGCACTATTTTACCCCAATTTGTGTGATCAGTAGTAATCTGACTGCCCACTAAATAGTCCCAAATATCTTGCGCCAAAGTTTGCAATTTCTCTACCTCAATTCCCTCCCTTTAATAGTTAACTTTAGTTATTTTACTAAAGCCCCTGTAGTAGTTTGTGGTGCCCCCTAGTGGGGATGTTTCTAATGAGTCAATTTTTTTTCTATTTTATAATTCTTTTAAGTGTAATATATTTTGTTTTTTAAGTTAATAAAATGTTGTTTCCTTATCCTGCTGTGTGGTAGTGACTTACTATTCTGCTGTTCTCCAACATCAAAGTTGGCCAATATCAAGCATCTTAATTTAAAGGGACAATCTCCGCAGGATGAATGTTCACACAAAGTACAGGCGCTTGTGCATCATGGGGAGGTTAATCATTTAAACTCTCCGCCCTTTCCTCTTCTGTGATTGACATCGCTGGCTTCAAAGAACTGGAGAATGTTGAGATGGGTGGGAAGGTAAATTTAAATGATTAGCCCTAATGATAAAAATGAGGAAATATTTTTTTTTTTATTAATAAAAACAATCAATAAAATAACTATTTACTGCAAGTACTAATTTTATTATTAAAAATCTCAATAAAATAATAATTGTAATAGTTATTAACCATTTTTGACAATTACTATAATTTTTTTAATAAAAATAAAACCAATTAATTTAGTAATTGTAATAAAAATAGTTATTATTTATTAACCATTTTTATGACTTGGTTTTATTTTTATTAAAAATAAAATATCAATAAAATATAGTAGTTGTAATAGTTATTTATTAACCATTTTTATTACAATTACTATTTTTAGTAATAAAAATAAAACCAATAAAATTGTAATTGTAATAAAGTTTAATAACTATTTTTATTACAATTACTATTTTATTGGTTTTATATTTGTTAATAAAAATAAAATGGTAATCATAAAAATGGTTAATTTTTATTACAATGACTATTATTGTTTTTTATTACAATTACGATTTATTTTTATTAATAAAAAAACAATAAAAGTCATTGTAATAAAAATGGTTAAATAGTAATCGTAATAAAAATAGTTATTAAACTATTAAAATTACGATTTTATTTTTTTATTAAAAATAAAATCGTAATTGTAATAAAAATGGTTAATTTTTTTATTAGTTACTATTTGTTTTATTTTTATTAAATAATATAGTAATGGTCAACTATTTTTATTACAATTACTAGTTTATTATTTATTAACAATTTTTATGACAATTACTATTTTATTAAAAATAAAACCAACAAAATATAGTAATTGTGATAAAAAGTTATTTACCATTTTTATTACAATTATGATTTTATTTTTATTATATTAATAAAAATAAAACAAAAAAATAGTAATTGTAATAAATAAAAAATACTAATTTTTATTACAATTATTATTAGTTTAATAATAATAAAAAAATAATACAAATAAAAATATATATATAGCACTATTAATCCCATAGCGCTTACATACATTGACATTATCACATCTTTTAGCCTCTGACCAGCTGCTGGATTTACCTATACATGCAAAGGTAACAGCACAGCACAAAGGTTCCTGTCGCATTAGGTAAGACTTCAGTAGCACAGATGTCAATAGAAAATAAACCATAGTGTGGCACTGGTAGTCAGTGTTGGGGTGTTTATATATTTTTTTTTTTTTTTTTTGTTGCCGCATTCAAATGCAGTTCACTTCTCTATGGCTACATTGGAAGTATTCATAATATATGTGATTGGTCAATGACAGCTGCTGGGTTCCTGGCAAACAGTGTCCTTATGGCACAGGCTGCTTTACTCCCTCTATTTTCTATGAAGAGGGATAAGGCTTATACACTGACACTGCATGGATGCTGCCTGCCAGGTTTCTTGCATTTGTCATGGGTGTGTGCCAGCAGCTGAGCTGCTCAGATCCAGGTGCTCAGTAACTAGAGGGTCTCCGGACCCGGGGGTTGTGTGCCACTCAAATGAAGGGTTATTTACAAAGTATTTTATAGAGTTCGTGACACCACCCGTGGTATGTGGTAATTAGGAGTACCACCGCTGCAGTTGGGAGTACCCAGGAATGATGGAATGGGGCAGCCAGGTGTTGTGACCCTCCACGGGTAGGGGGAATGCCCTGGGACTCGGTGATGGTGGGGGAGTGCCGTTGGATGCAAAGGGGTCACTGTTGTACTCAGTCCATTAAGCTGACACCGACAACTGGTCAAACAAGTCTCTGGATGCCACTGAGGGGAGCTTAGTGGTGCTAATAGTGCTGCCTGGTGATCCATGACCTGCCTCCTGGCACTGTTGCACTGTTTACTACTTTGGTGGTCCTGGTGGTATGAAACTTGCTGGGTCCTGCTTCCCACTATGGCTAAGTGTGGGAGCTTGCTCTCAGGGCTCACGCTTGGGATTTTCTGGACAGTTTTGATTGGAAAGTCCTATCCCTCTCGTTGCGCTAGTGCCCTGATTTTTGGAGTGGGTGGTAACTGCCCTTGAAGACTCCGTTCTCCTCGGGTAAATTATCGGGTTGCCTGAAGCTACTCCCCGACCTAGGGTCCACGTACCCTGTCGTGCCTTGGTCCCAGCCTGGTGACTGTGCAAGGTCGCCGGCTGTCCTCGACAGATCCGTGCCCCTTGCCATTATCCCTTGCAACCGGGGGTCCAGCTCCTACTAGGCCCAGACCACCGCCTGCCACCTAGATTCCTTGCCAGGAGCCCCACTCCCGACCTCACTTTCACCTTTCAGTCCCAACTCTTTCCTCTTGACCTCTCCTCTCAAACCCCCCCCCAGGTGGGTGACTCTATTCCACTCAAGCCGTCCACTGGTGTGTGGTGGTGGGCGTATCTAGGATTTGATTAGCTGATGTAGGCAACACCATATAGTTGGGGACCCTAAACCAAGGAGGTGGATACTGCACGGGAGGGCAGATTGTGAAATACCCTGTGACGACCTGATAGTCCAGGGGCATCACAGGTGCACCAAACCTGATGAGTATCTGAGATTAGTCCATATCTAGCAGCTGAAGGTTAAACAAAAGAGGTCGCCTTGCTGCTGGCTGTTGGGCTCACATAAAACTGGCCATTTTTGTGTCCTCAGGATCTCCATTTGTACGTGTTTTTCAAAGCAGTAATGCATGTCCATATTCCAAGATTATGGAGTATGTTCATTTTGGTTGAGTCGGTATAAAATTGACCAACTCCTAAAATATATAATTGGGCACAGTAGTTCAATGCAAAATGTGATATTTTTTCATATGAATTTATGAAAGTTATGATGTCCTATAAATGGCTGTTCTATCCCTGATCTAAGGCTACATTCACACAGCGTTTCTACAGTGTTTCTTGAGGATGTTTTTCAGCTGCAAAAGCAGATCAGCTTATTAAAAAAGTCACTTGAAAGGTTTGAGCTCAGATGTTTTCATATGGCAAAAGCAGATTAGAAAAATAACGGACAATGCTTCAAACATAAGTAATGCTGGATGATCAACAACTTACTAAAGGAAAAGAAGCTCTGACTGAGGTAGCAGTTAGGATGAGTGGCTACCGGACTGCCAGGTGCAAGAGGACTTGGGTCCTGACAGTGCTACTGCTGCTGTATCTTCCTCATCAGATGAGGAGTTTAACTTTGACAAGTATTTGGATGACATGGAGCAGGCAAAGCATTGCCGCAAGGAAAAAGATGTCACTCCTCCTATAGCTGCCGCTTGACCAGATTTTAGCAACATTATTCACTTGCTCTCAAAGAAATAGAAAAATTCAACCGTTCATCAAAACTGACTGCATGAGGCAATTCCTTTATACCCGGCAATTGTTAGAGATGTTACCCATGTGGTTATGGCTTTGCCTCCAACCCAAGTTAGTGTAGAGAGGTTGTTCTCTAGCCTTAAAATTGTTAGGTCAGATTTGAGGTCACCTATTAAGGAGGATCTGGTGGGGGCAATTCTGTTTGAAACTGATCCAGTAAGTCTCTCTTTCACACCATCAGTCAATCTGTCAAAATGTGAAAAAACAGATACAGCTCTGGATCAGTTTTTTTTTCCTCATGGACTTGTATTAGCGATGGATTGCCTCATGTTACATCCGTCATACGACTGATCCGTCGACAAATGTGACAGACAACGTCAATATCGGTTTTGTCTGTCGAAAAAAAACTGACGACAATGGATGAATCACCATCCATCTGTTCTAATGGAAGCCTATCGGCGCAAAATCAGTCAAATGTCTGATCCGCCATCTGATTCTTTTATGACCGAGCATGCCCAGAAGTGTTGTAAAATCACTGCTGGTCAGGAAAAAAAAAATGGTACTGTGAAGGTTCAGGCTATGATTCAATTGTCCATCTAATAGCAATAATCATACAAACAGATGATTTTATGTGCATACCAGGCTGCACCTTTGGAATGTGAAATTATGCTAGGCTGAATAATGCAAGTATTCATAACACACTGAGTGTGTTCATAATATGTTGGTTCTCACCAGCTGGGATGTGAAGCTGGGGCTTATCTATTACTAACCAAGATGAATAAGCCAAAATGTACAATGAACAAAGTATTCAGAAGCTGGTTCAAACTGGTATTAGAAAGCCAGTAGCAGGCTGATGACGTACTATATAGACTTTGTTATCTCCAACCAATGAAGGACTATGTTGAACTGAATAACTGTGTGCATTTTTATAATATACGAGTTCGAAGAGGATTAAGCTTCTCCCGGATAGACACATCTATCACGTGTGGTCATTTTTCCTCATACATACATCTGCACACATTTGATTTGGAATCCGTCTCTGTGACCCTAAAGACCCCATAGCAGTCCCCCCCCCCCCAACAGTACGACTAATCCGTTTTTGTTTTGTTTTTTACAGGATCTATTGCATCAATTTTACCACAATCTGAAATGTATCCGTTGCACAAAATGGATTGTGACTGATGCAAAAAAAAAAAAAAAACTGAACGAGGCCTAAGACACAGATGGCAAAAACCTTCTTCATAGTCTTCAATAGTAAAAAAAAATAATAAACCCAAAAACAAAACTGATAAAGTTCTATGTACACAACCTTTACTGCTGGATCACTTTCAATGGATGATTACTGGACATGTGAACATAGTCAGTATTCCCCAGAATTCTTTACAAATAGGTACTTGCTCAACTCTACTTAACTATTCATACTCTCGATACTCTTAACGAGTACTGTCTAATACTCGCGTATTAATTCCGAATAGCGTGTGCAATGCAAGTCCATGGGGGAAAAAAAAAAATCGCAAAGTAATGAGTAACCTGAATGCTGCACTATTCACTACTCGCACGAATACTGCAGCATTCGGGTTACTTTGCGAATTTTTCCCATTGACTTTCATTGCACACGCTATTTGGAATTAATCCATTAGTATTAGACAGTAAATGTCGTATAACATATTTTTATTAGATTTTTTTTCCAACACAGACATCTAATATATAAAAGGTGTGTGTGTGTGTGTGTGTGTATATGTGTATGTATGTATGTCCGGGATTGGCATCTGCACTGTTGCAGCTACAGCCACAAAATTTTGCACTCTCACACGTCTGGACCCCGAGAGTGTTTTGACAGGAAATTTTAACCCCACGCTTTACAGTTATTCGCCAAAAACCTGCCTCCATTAAAGCGAATGGAGCTGGGAGCCACAGTGCAGCCAGAACTTCAGAAGAATGCGCAGCCTCGCCCTTATATGTAATGTTGGCGTGTCACAATGCAGCCAGGGAAAGAGACAGACACAGGGAAACAGACAAAGACAGGTAAAGAGAAAGAGGGAAAGAGACAGATAGGAAACCTTAAAATATGATTCACTTCCAAGATGACAGTGTGAATGGTTCCAACATCTTTATTGACTGAAAATAAAATTCCTTACAATGATTAAGAAAAGCTCATTACATGAATTCATAAACCGCACGTCTCATCTGGGGTGACCCGGTGCCCAAAAACGTTACTGCCGGCACCGTACCTGGAGGAAAAATTGGTAATGTATGTCCTTAGGTTTCATTGAGAATTTGTCACATGTTCCTGATGGTTTGGGGTTTTTGATTTTTTTTTCTTGACAAATTCCCAAAATGTTATATTTTTTTTCTGCTTCAGGATTTTGGACAATACCAAGTGGTTACATTAAAAAGACTTTTCTTTAGTACAAAAAAAATTAAAGTGGTGAAGCTGTTTTGGGGAAAAATGCATTAATTCAGCATTGGCATTAAGACTGCACATACCATATGGAGGGTATTTTTTTGGGGGTGGAGGGGGGGGGGGGAAGAAAATCCCCTCACAGGCTTATTTCTATGGGAAAGCCACATTTTTTATTTCCTGGATGGGATCTAAAAATTGGGGGGGTGCACAAAAAAAAAAAAAAGCACAGGTTTTGTTTTTCTGTAGCAGATGATTAAATGTGTTCCAAACAAGGCCCTGTGTGAGGATAAGGCTGCAAAGAACAATTTAGGAAAAGAAAGGGTGTAATGCTGAGATTGTTCTGGAAGCATCTTTTTGGTACCATGTTTTGGACACTTAGGATATATGCACACAATCAGGACCTGCTGAGTACTGTATGCAGCAGGTCCGGACCTGCAGGACCACAGGTCCCCTCCACAGGAGAGCACAGCTGCTTGTGCCCACAATCCGTGCTCCAGCAGTAGTGGTCTCTCGCTGTGTTCTCCCTGCAGAGAATATACGCATCTCCACAGCACAGAATTGACATGCTGCGGCTCAGGAAGGTCAGTTTACACTGCGGGCTGTACATACACAGTCTGCATAGGATTTCTAGAAATCTATCCACAGTGCTTGTACTCTACACTGCAGCTTGTTGGACACAGCTGAAACACACTATTCCAAAATGCTGTCATCCCTGATCAGGGCACGCAGCCTTAGGGTTTGTGTCCACAATCAGGACTTACTGCGTCCTGGACTCAGCGGGTCCTGACCTGCGGGGCAGCGAGTCTCCTCAGGAGAACACAGCTGCTTGTACCCACAATCAGGGTTCGGTGCGCTGCGGTCTCTCGCTTGTATTCTCCCTACAGAGGACGCATGCAAATCCGCAGCAAACAATTGACATGCTGTGGCTTGGAAAGCCACACCGCAGGTCAGTGGTTGCTGTGGGAAAAAAAAAAACAAGTACAGTGGGCACGGGATGAATACCATCCACTGTGCTTGTACTGTACAACGCAGCGTTTTAGACACAGCTGAAACACGCAGCATCCAAAATGCTGTGAACCCTGATCATGAACACGCAGCCTTAGGCTACGGTACTCACGGGAGCTCGTATGTCCACAGGTTTCCCGCAGCGGCTCCCCAGAATCCGCAGCTATCCATAGCTGCGGACATTCCTGCAACTTACCTGCGGAAGCCCTGGCCTCTATCTCCATAGTGGAGGAACGTGAATTCCGCAGGAATAATTGACATGCAGTTATGTGCGGCTACGGGACATCCGCAGCATATTCCGCAGCCACACGTATCCGCAGCATGGACACAGACACTCCCCATGTCCCATAGGATAATATGGGGAGTGTCTGTACATGCTGAAACCTGCAGATTTATCTGGAAAATCCAGAAAATCCGCGGATTTTCCGCAGATAAATCCGCAGGTTTAATCTCCCGTGGGCACAGGGCCTTACACCTCAAAAACGCATTGCAACAAGGGACGTTTGCAGCACTGATATCTGCAACAACGTAGCACAAAAAGAAGAAATTCAGATCGTTGGGCACTTCAACCCCGTTTATCTGGTCGCTATGCTATATACACTACTGCAGCTAAGGACTGGGGGGGGTTAATAGATGATGAAAGGATTTGTAGGACCCGATCCATGGGCCACATCAATCAGTGAACACGGGACAGAAGCCGTGAGAACCGCCTCCTACCTTCTGCCACCCACGCTCTTCTTTTGATTGACCGGCCTGGTTCGTTGTCACCACTGTGGTGTGAGCTAATCAAAAGATCCATGGGTGCCTAAAGGAGCGGGAGGTCAATGTGGTCACAGATTACTCAAGTGGCCAATGGATCGGATCCTGCACCAACGCTAGTGCCTCTTCACCAAGGAATACATACTACAGCCTGAAACGCGTTGCAACAGAGAAGTCTTCAGCATTGACTACAGCTCTAATATATCTGTCCAAGTAACACAGATAGGAGAAGGCATTCTGGGACTCGACACAAGGGGGATTCATCTCATGGGGTGCTTGGACCCCACTTACCTGGTCACTATGCTATATACCCTACTGCATCTAAGGTTTGGCGGGTGCTAATACATGATGAAAAAGTCACAATCTTGCTATGGATAACCAGAAAAAGCAAAAGCAGATAATAGCCCCCTAGCCACAGCTGGTCAATATTTACTTGGTGCCCATCTGTGGAGTTTAAGGGGCTCAGGTGGGGTCTAGGTCATTGAGGAATTCGGAAGGTAGTCTCCTCCAGATCCCGCTACTTCAGGATACGAGGAATACTACGTCTTGACTCAAGAAGATGCTGGATACATTATATACTCCGGACTGGCAGAGACACAATGTAACGTCAGCACTATATCCAATATATATACTGTACATATACGGGTGGCCTTCTCAGCCATGATGAAAACAGAAAAGGTGCTTCTCCGGGGTCCGACCGACCTAACGCCCCAAAGTCTTTTTGTTATTTGTTTCTTCTTTTTTTTTTATAGTTTGTTTTTTGAAAACAAGAAGCCCGATTCCCAATGTGAGAGATTTACCCAGAGGTCGATTGCACATCCCTCTGGACTTTGTAATTCAGGAGAACAGAGGGATACAGGAGTGGAGACACCAAGATGGCGGTGACCGATCCATGCCTTCCTGCCGCGCTCCCCGTCCCTTGGGTCTCTGACTTTCTGCCGTTAGACTTGCTGAACCAGATGTTCCTGGGAAGGTGCTGACTCTTTTGTGTCTTGGTGGGCCGCTTCTCCTGGAGGGTCTGGGTGAGCGTCTGACGGCTGGTGGGCTTCTTCTGCTTTACCTGTTAACAGAGATCATACAATGGATGCTGCTGAGAGGATCCATTACATATGAAGGTAGGACGCCGATGGCCTATTCCTCCTGGCCCCTGACGGCTTAAGCGGGCTTTACACGCTGCGACATCGCTAGCGATGTCGAGCGCCATGGCACCCGCCCCCGTCATACGTGCGATATTGTGTGATCGCTGCTGTAGCGAACATTATCGCTACGGCAGCGTCACACGCACATACCTGCTCTACGACGTCGCTTTGGCCGGCGAACCGCCTACTTCCTAAGGGGGCGGGTCGTTCAGCGTCACAGCGACGTCACTGAACCGCCGCCCAATGGAAAAGGAGGGGCGGAGATGAACGGGACGTAACATCCCACCCACCTCCTTCCTTCCGCATTGTCGGTGGATGCAGGTAAAGAGATGTTCCTCGCTCCTGCGGTGTCACACATAGCGATGTGTGCTCCCGCAGGAATGACGAACAACATCGCTAATAAGCAGAAAACGATTTTTTGTTTCAGGACGACCTCTCCGCGGCAAATGATTTGGACCGCTTTTGCAATCGCTTAAGGTCGCTCAAAAGTGTTACACGCTGCGATATCATTAACGACGCCGGATGTGCGTCACAAACACCGTGACCCCGACGATAATTCATTAACGATATCGTAGCGTGTAAAGCCCGCTTTAATCCTCCCGGGCCCCCCCCGACGGCTTATTCCTTCCGCCCCCCCGACGGCTTATTCCTTCCGCCCCCCCGACGGCTTATTCCTTCCGCCCCCCCCGACGGCTTATTCCTTCCGCCCCCCCCCCCGACGGCTTATTCCTTCCGCCCCCCCCGACGGCTTATTCCTTCCGCCCCCCCGACGGCTTATTCCTCCCGGCCCCCCGACTGCTTTTTCCTCCCGGCCCCCAGACTGCTTTTTGCTCCCGGCCCCCAGACTGCTTTTTGCTCCCGGCCCCCCGACTGCTTTTTCCTCCCGGCCCCCCGACTGCTTTTTCCTCCCGGCCCCCCGACTGCTTTTTCCTCCCGGCCCCCCGACTGCTTTTTCCTCCCGACCCCCGACTGCTTTTTCCTCCCGGCCCCCCGACTGCTTTTTCCTCCCGACCCCCGACTGCTTTTTCCTCCCGACCCCCCGACTGCTTTTTCCTCCCGGCCCCCAGACTGCTTTTTCCTCCCGGCTTTTTCCTCCCGGCCACCGACTGCTTTTTCCTCCCGGCCCCCTATACATTCTTGGATCAGCGAGCTCACAGCAGAGAAAGGGGAATAGACTACTACCAGATACTTAGCCGCAAAGTCAGAACATAGGATCGGCATGCTGAAATTCAACATGCCTAATCGTTTTTTTGTCCACCTTTAGAAGGGAATAGGTTCAGAATTTTTATTAACACGTTTTAAGATCCTCAACCCCTTCACGACAAATAACATCCAATCATATGCGCCGCCTGCGGCTGTTAACATGTTACATGATGCTGTCATTCTCAGCAAGGTAACATGATCTCGGAGTATTAATGGGTTGACATCACAGCCAAGGGTCTGCTGAAAACCCCCTCTCCCTGTGCTTGTCATGATGAGTCCTCTGTTTAGCTAGCGTTCATTGGAGTTTGTGATTTTCGCAATACATAGCAGTGCTGACGCACCACTATGTACAGTACAAGCAATCAGATGATTGAAAGTTTCACTCCCTTAAAGGGACTAACAAATATAGCAAAAATAGAGAAAAAGAAGGGAATTTTGTTTACTTACCGTAAATTCCTTTTCTTCTAGCTCCAATTGGGAGACCCAGACAATTGGGTGTATAGCTATGCCTCCGGAGGCCACACAAAGTATTACACTAAAAGTGTAAAGCCCCTCCCCTTCAGCCTATACACCCCCCGTACTGCTACGGGCTCATCAGTTTTGGTGCAAAAGCCAGAAGGAGGAAAAAATTATAAACTGGTTTAAAGTAAATTCAATCCGAAGGAATATCGGAGAACTGAAACCATTTAACATGAACAACATGTGTATACAAAAACAGGGGCGGGTGCTGGGTCTCCCAATTGGAGCTAGAAGAAAAGGAATTTACGGTAAGTAAACAAAATTCCCTTCTTCTTTGTCGCTCCTAATTGGGAGACCCAGACAATTGGGACGTCCAAAAGCAGTCCCTGGGTGGGTAAATAATACCTCATAATAGAGCCGTAACGGCTCCGTCCTACAGGTGGGCAACTGCCGCCTGAAGGACTCGCCTACCTAGGCTGGCATCTGCCGAAGCATAGGTATGCATCTGATAGTGTTTCGTGAAAGTGTGCAGGCTCGACCAGGTAGTTGCCTGACACACCTGCTGAGCCGTAGCCTGGTGTCGCAAGGCCCAGGACGCTCCCACGGCCCTGGTAGAATGGGCCTTCAGTCCTGAGGGAACCGGAAGCCCCGAGGAACGGTAAGCTTCGAGAATTGGTTCCTTGATCCACCGAGCCAGGGTTGATTTGGAAGCTTGTGTCCCTTTACGCTGGCCAGCGACAAGGACAAAGAGAGCATCGGAGCGGCGCAGGGGCGCCGTACGAGAAATGTAGAGTCTGAGTGCTCTCACCAGATCTAACAAGTGCAAATCCTTTTCACATTGGTGAACTGGATGAGGACAAAACGAGGGTAGGGAGATGTCCTGATTGAGATGAAAAGTGGGCAAGGCAAATGGCCAGGGAGAAAACGCCTGAGCAGAGCACCACGACAGGAATATTTTCCACGTCCTGTGGTAGATCTTGGCGGACGTTGGTTTCCTAGCCTGTCTCATAGTGGCAATGACCTCTTGAGATAATCCTGAAGACGCTAGGATCCAGGACTCAATGGCCACACAGTCAGGTTGAGGGCCGCAGAATTCAGATGGAAAAACGGCCCTTGAGACAGCAAATCTGGTCGGTCTGGCAGTGCCCACGGTTGGCTGACCGTGAGATGCCACAGATCCGGGTACCACGACCTCCTCGGCCAGTCTGGAGCGACGAGGATGGCGCGGCGGCAGTCGGCCCTTATCTTGCGTAACCGTCTGGGCAACAGAGCCAGAGGAAGAAACACATAAGGAAGCTGAAACTGCGACCAATCCTGAACTAAGGCGTCTGCCGCCAGAGCTCTGTGATCTTGAGATCGAGCCATGAATGTTGGGACCTTGTTGTTGTGCCGTGACGCCATTAGGTCGACGTCCGGCATCCCCCAGCGGCAACAGATCTCCTGAAACACGTCCGGGTGAAGGGACCATTCCCCTGCGTCCATGCCCTGGCGACTGAGAAAGTCTGCTTCCCAGTTTTCTACGCCCGGGATGTGAACTGCGGATATGGTGGATGCTGTGGCTTCCACCCACAGCAGAATCCTCCGGACTTCCTGGAAGGCTTGCCGACTGCGTGTCCCACCTTGGTGGTTGATGTAAGCCACCGCTGTGGAGTTGTCCGACTGAATTCGGATCTGCTTGCCTTCCAGCCACTGCTGGAACGCTTTTAGGGCAAGATACACTGCCCTGATCTCCAGAACATTGATCTGAAGTGAGGACTCTTGCTGAGTCCACGTACCCTGAGCCCTGTGGTGGAGAAAAACTGCTCCCCACCCTGACAGGCTCGCGTCCGTCGTGACCACCGCCCAGGATGGGGGTAGGAAGGATTTCCCTTTCGATAATGAGGTGGGAAGAAGCCACCACCGAAGGGAAGCTTTGGTTGCTTGAGAGAGGGAGACGTTCCTGTCTAGGGACGTCGGCATCCTGTCCCACTTGCGTAGGATGTCCCATTGAAGAGGACGCAGGTGAAACTGCGCGAAAGGGACTGCTTCCATTGCTGCCACCATCTTCCCCAGGAAGTGCATGAGGTGCGTCAAGGGGTGTGACCGACCTTGAAGGGGAGATTGTACCCCTGTGTGTAGTGAACGCTGTTTGTCCAGCGGAAGCTTCACTATCGCTGGAAGAGTATGAAACTCCATGCCAAGATATGTCAGCGATTGGACCGGTGTCAGATTTGACTTTGGAAAATTGATGATCCACCCGAAACTCTGGAGAATCTCCAGAGTAACGTTGAGGCTGTGTTGGCATGCCTCTTGAGAGGGTGCCTTGACCAGCAGATCGTCTAAGTAAGGTATCACTGAGTGACCCTGAGAGTGGAGGACCGCAACTACTGTAGCCATGACCTTGGTGACAACCCTTGGGGCTGTCGCCAGGCCGAACGGCAGTGCCGCGAACTGAAGGTGTTCGTCTCCTATGGCGAAGCGCCAGAAGCGCTGATGCTCAGGAGCAATTGGTACGTGGAGATAAGCATCCTTGATATCGATCGATGCTAGGAAATCTCCTTGGGACATTGAGGCGATGACGGAGCGGAGGGATTCCATCCGGAACCGCCTGGTCCTTACGTGTTTGTTGAGCAGTTTTAGGTCCAAAACAGGACGGAAGGACCCGTCCTTCTTTGGAACCACAAACAGGTTGGAGTAGAAACCGTGACCCTGTTGCTGAAGAGGAACCGGGACCACCACTCCTTCTGCCTTCAGAATGCCCACCGCCTGCAGAAGAGCCTCGGCTCGCTCGGGAGGCGGAGATGTTCTGAAGAATCGAGTCGGAGGACGAGAGCTGAACTCTATCCTGTAACCGTGAGACAAAATGTCTCTCACCCAACGGTCTTTTACTTGTGGCAGCCAGGTGTCGCAAAAGCGGGAGAGCCTGCCACCGACCGAGGATGCGGTGTGAGGAGGCCGTAAGTCATGAGGAAGCCGCCTTGGTAGCGGCACCTCCGGCGGTCTTTTTAGGGCGTGATTTAGACCGCCATGTGTCGGCGTTCCTCTGATCCTTCTGAGGCCTTTTGGACGAGGAGAATTGTGACCTGCCCGCACCCCGAAAGGACCGAAACCTCGACTGTCCCCTCCTCTGTTGGGGTGTTTTTGGTTTGGCTTGGGGTAAGGATGTTTCCTTTCCCTTGGATTGTTTGATGATTTCATCCAATCTCTCACCAAACAAACGGTCGCCAGAAAATGGCAATCCAGTTAAGCACTTTTTGGAAGCCGAATCTGCCTTCCATTCCCGCAGCCACAAGGCCCTGCGTATTGCCACCGAATTGTCGGCTGCAACCGCCGTACGGCTCGCAGAGTCCAGGACAGCATTAATAGCGTAGGACGCAAATGCCGACGTTTGAGAGGTTATGGACGCCACCTGCGGCGCAGACGTACGTGAGTGCGTCAATTTGCGCCTGACCAGCTGAGATAGCTTGGAGTGCCCATACGGCTGCGAATGCTGGAGCAAAAGACGCGCCGATAGCTTCATAGATGGATTTCAACCAGAGCTCCATCTGTCTGTCAGTGGCATCCTTGAGTGAAGCTCCATCTTCCACTGCAACTATGGATCTAGCCGCCAGTCTGGAGACTGGAGGATCCACCTTGGGACACTGAGTCCCGCCCTTGACCACGTCAGGGGGGAAAGGGTAACGTGTATCCTTAAGGCGCTTGGAAAAACGCTTATCTGGACAAGCTCGGTGTTTCTGGACTGCCTCTCTGAAGTCAGAGTGGTCCAGAAACATACTCTTTGTACGCTTGGGAAACCTGAAACGGAATTTCTCCTGCTGAGAAGCTGACTCATCTACTGGAGGAGCTGAGGGGGAAATATCCAACATTTCATTGATGGACGCAATAAGATCATTCACTATGGCGTCCCCATCGGGAGTATCAAGGTTGAGAGCGGCTTCAGGGTCAGAATCCTGATCAGCTACCTCCGCTTCATCATACAGACAGTCCTCTCGCTGAGACCCTGAACATTGTGATGATGTCGAGGGGATTTCATAGCGAGCTCGCTTAGTCGGTCTGGGGCTGCGGTCCGTGTCAGAGACCTCACCCTGGGATCCATGAGACACCCCGGGAAGACATTGCTGTTCCAACTGAGGTGGACCATGGTGCAGTGATTCCACAGTGCCCCTGGCTTGAGATGCCGGCCTGGACTGCAAGGCTTCTAATATCTTAGCCATAGTCTCAGAAAGTCTTTCAGTAAAAACTGCAAACTCCGTCCCTGTCACCTGGACAGTGTTAACAGGTGGTTCTCCCTGGGCCACCCTTAACAGAGGCTCCGGCTGAGAAAGTGCCACAGGGGCCGAGCATTGCACACAATGAGGGTCAGTGGAACCTGCCGGCAGTATAGCCGTACATGCTGCACAGGCAGCATAGTAAGTCTGTGCTTTGGCACCCTTGCTATTTGTGGACGACATGCTGTTGTCTCCTCTGAGCAATACAGGAGGGTAAATAGCCACAAATCAACAGTGCACCCTACAGTGTAAAGTATAGTCTAGAATCATATAATCTATAAGTACACTTCTGCACTAGTGGGGCCAGCACCACAGGTGCTGCTTACCGCCTGCGCAAAGCGTTTGTGTGGGCACCAGAATTCCTGCCTGGGTCTCTTTGAGCTTGTCTCTCCTCTCCAGCGTTAGCAGAGCTGAGAGGAATGGCTGCCAGCGTCCTGGGGAGAGGAGGGAGCCGTGGGCGTGACCCAGAAAAGTGCGGGAACTGGTGCCCCACTGTGCAGAGTGAGGGGGTGGAGTATGCAAAGCATGCTCCAGCCCTCAGTGCTGCCGACCTGTACAGCGTCCCGCCCTTCCCCTGACTGGCAGGGCTGGGGGCGGGAAAAGAATGAGACTAGGCCGCAGAAGCCGGGGACTATAGTTATAAGCGCGGCCGCCGTATAAGCGCGGTCGGCGCGGAAGTCCCCGGCGCACTAACAGTCCCAGCCGCGCCGCAGGCATAACCATGGCAGCGGCGGTCAGCGCGGCAGTCCCCCTACACAAATACACTCAGCGACGCTGAGTGTATAGTGGCACACATGCAGCCAGCGCTGCTGTCCCCGGTGCACTAGCACACCCAGCAATGCTGGAGTGTTGCTGTGCGCAGTCCCCACGGGGACACAGAGTACCTCCAAGTAGCAGGGCCATGTCCCTGAACGATACTCGGCTCCTATCCAGCAGGGTCCTCAGGAGCTGTGGATGGAGCACGGTCTCCTGTGCCTGGAGACCGATGGGATCCCACTTCACCCAGAGCCCTAATTGAGGGATGGGGAAGGAAAGCAGCATGTGGGCTCCAGCCTCCGTACCCGCAATGGATACCTCAACCTTAACAACACCGCCGACAAAAGTGGGGTGAGAAGGGAGCATGCTGGGGGCCCTGTTATGGGCCCTCTTTTCTTCCATCCGACATAGTCAGCAGCTGCTGCTGACTAAGCTGTGGAGCTATGCGTGGATGTCTGACCTCCTTCGCACAAGGCATAAAAACTGATGAGCCCGTAGCAGTACGGGGGGTGTATAGGCTGAAGGGGAGGGGCTTTACACTTTTAGTGTAATACTTTGTGTGGCCTCCGGAGGCATAGCTATACACCCAATTGTCTGGGTCTCCCAATTAGGAGCGACAAAGAAAAAAAGTTTAAAAAATGACTGTCCCCCGATACATGATGTTGGGGAAAAGACGAAGTGAACAGTTGGAATCTCCATGCCTGATCCTTTTGCTTTCAGGGACAGAGGAGGGGCAGGGGCTTTTTCCAATGTACAAAGGCTCAGCCGAGCCCTAATGGGGGTGGGGGGTTAAGAGCAATTGTTGACCGATGCTATGAGGAATGACATCAAAATTTACCAACAAATGCACCAAAATTTACATGCATCCGGGTAGGGGGGTCAGGGTTGTGTTGCAATAAACTAGAGGGGTCTTTTTGGTATTTCCGTCTTGCCGTGTATACCTTGTACAGCAGCTCCTTCCGGTACGGCGGCCTGGAACTTCAGTTCCCCATTGGGTCCGGCGGCGGGAGCTCCGGGGGCTTCAAGCTGCTGCGATTTCTTCTGCTCCATCTGGATTACAGCCTTAAAAAGAAAGACAGGGGAAGTCTTAATTATATCCAACCACTTCATCCGACGTCTCGCCCTCTGAGGAAAACATCGCTTGAAACGCGCGTCGGGGTACAACACTATTCAGGACTTGTGACCATCCTAAGGTATTGAACCCCTATAATGATTTATATAATTTGGACTTATCCATATATTTTTGGCACTTGTTAAGTTTGGGGATGACCTTTAGTCACATTTATATCTCGGATATACATAACCTTTACCATCTGGTCACTGCACTAGGCACTTTATAAAACTTGGCAATCCGTGGCTAATAGTTGGGAAATTAATACGGTCCAGTATTTATGTTTTTTATTTTTTTCTGCACTTGATATTTTTAATGTTAAAAATTAATAAAAATGTATATTTTATATTATTAATTTGTCCCTATCCCTTTCATTTGAATCTTTGGGGAGTTCTTATTGGGGGGGTTATTGACCTGCATCTTAAAAGAAAGATGGGGGAAGTCTTAATTGTATCCAACCACAACATCCCACGTCTCGGCCAAGGGTTTGATCTGCGCCGGAAGCAAATATTAGACCAATCCAACAAGGACGGAGGAGATCGGTACAAATGGCGGAAAAAGCTAAGAAGCTCAAATCTGCACATTGCACAGGGGAACGAGCAACCCCCGCTGATCAGAAGACATGGGGGAGTCTGGTTGGTGCAGATGCCCCCCTGCCCGGCACTGGATGCCCACCTCATTACGTACCTGCTGGTACTCCTTCTTCTGGGCATCCAGCTCAATCTGCCTCTGCTGAAGGACCTCGTGCTCCTTACGTAGCTCCTCCGCACGCTGGATTAAGGCGGCTTCCTGGGTGGCCAGGTCCTGCTCGAATCTGCGCAGCTCCTCCTCTGTGTAAATCTGGGACTCGTCCACAGTCTGAAAAAGAAGAAAAATGGTCGGTGATGCACAGTTTTGTTTTGTTTTTTTTTGCAGGATATTGTCGAATTGTTCCCTATTTGCTTTATTGTGAGCTCTTATCAGATGATTTATGATCACATCAAAGTTCAGCTCAACTTTGATGTGGTCGGTGGTCAGAAATTCACCCAAACCGTCGATCACAATGAGTTCACTGATAGGATTTCAGTTAACTCATTCTACAGCCAAAAAAGTACACATAAGCAGTGACTTTTTTTTAATGAAACCCAACACCAAAAAGTAGTATAAACCAGAAATACATATAATAAAGTATAAAAAAAAAGCCTATGAAGGTGAGCATATTATTAAAGAGCTGCAATGCAGTAACTTTCTCCAATCTGCTCACTGAAAACACATGGACGCTCGACTAAATAGAGTGTGCATGTGTATGGGGAGGAGGGGGGAATAGCTCTTAATTGTGTATAGGTGCATTTAATGTGAATCTGGATGCCAATCAAACACAATTGATTTTCCAGGGAGATCTCCATCCCCAAATCAACAGGGGAAGTAAATACCGTATTTTTTGGACTATAAGAAACACTTTTCCTCCTAAAAATTTGGAAGGAAAATGAGGGGTGCGTCTGATAATCCAAATGTAGCTTATCGGGGGTGATGGCGAGGGGTGCAAGAGGCAGGGGTGATGGCGAGGGGTGCAAGAGGCAGGGGTGATGGCGAGGGGTGCAAGAGGCAGGGGTGATGGCGAGGGGTGCAAGAGGCAGTGGTGATGGAGAGGGGTGCAAGAGGCAGGGGTGATGGCGAGGGGTGCAAGAGGCAGGGGTGATGGCGAGGGGTGCAAGAGGCAGGGGTGATGGAGAGGGGTGCAAGAGGCAAAGGTGATGCTGAGAACTGCGGGAGCCTGTGTTGAGGGCGCCTATGCTGAGAGCTGCGGGGCGCCTGTGCCGAGCCAGGGCCACAGGGCGACTGCCGAGCCAGGGCCGCGGGGCGCCTGCGACGAGCCAGGGCTGCGGGCGCCTTTGCTGTGGCAGGGGCTATTCTGAAAATGTTGGCAGTGTGGGTTTCAAATAATGTTGCCCAGAGTCGGCACATGCACAGATGGAGCTCTCGGCTCAAGATCTGCACACGCACTGCCTCCAGGCGCCATCTCTTTTTGAAGCTCGCACCGCCAACAGTTTGTCGATGTTGCCTGCCTCATAGCACCCGCAGCGAGTATCTGGGACACCCGCCGCACCGCCCGCAGAATTGCCCTACTCCACCACCACCCCTGCCTCCTGTGACCCCACCACCACCGCTGCCGCCCTCTCCCCCAGTCAATATGACTTATTTCTGTCCTCCCCTCATCTCGGTTCCTCTTCCTAAACCTGACACCTCGGTGACCATTCCTAAGGATTTACCATCAATGTTTAACATTACCCAACTTTAAGCCTCTGGATTTAGCTCCTCACCTCCCATCCTCCGGCCTCATTAAACTCTTTTCTTTCCGTAGACCTCAAGAACTCTTCCAGGGTCACCAAGCGATCGTGATTTGCATCCACCTAGATAAGAAAAAAAAAATATCCAATTTTACTTAATCATACTTGATGTCAGATGGAATAAGTAAAAAAATATCTTTACTCGGCTGACTTTAGACCTAACATCCGGGTGGTCCTCACTTTACTCTGCACTGACGTTCTAAAACGTCAATGGAGAGTAATCAGTGTTCAGCCGCGAGGGATGGGGAGCCAGGAGTCAAACACAGCCAGACTTCCCGTAGAGAAGGCAGAGATGGTTTATTACTCTCTCTGCCTTCCTGATTTCTTTAGACCCAACACTGAACAAGTGCTTTGTATATTGATTAGAAAGCTCCACTTGGAGAACCCTTATTAAAGAGAACCTAAAGCCATGGCCATAATGATGCTGATGAAATGAACACCTACAGTGAAGAAATCCAATCTTCACAAGGACTTCATCTGTACATCACTCTGCACTTCATCCGTGCATTGGGGTGGGGACTTGGGGCATAGGGTTTTCTGCTTCCCCTCCTCGCTGCCTGCCTCCTCTTTATTCTACAGGTCCACTGATTATTCGGTGACCCGACTCCTTTTTGAAATTCGGCGCTGCCATGATTGCAGTTGGCAGCGCATGCGCACTGTGATTCTGCATGCATCTGTAGGTATTCATTAAAATGGTGGCGGATGCGGCGCATGCGCAGACCAAGATTTCAGCTTACTAACCTCTTCATTAAGATGAAATCTCGATCTGTGCATGTGCTGCCACGGCGCCACTTTATTGAAGGCCCTTGCACAGTGTGATTCTACAAACTGCCTTCAATAAAATGGTGCCAGATGCTGCGCATGCGCAGACCAAGATATCAGTTATCTAACCACTTCATTAAGAAGATATCTCAATCTGCGCATGCGCTGCCATGGTGTCATTTTATTAAAGATCCCTGCACAGTGTGATTCTACAGGCTGTCTTCAATAAAATGACGCCAGATGCTGCCCATGCGCAGACCGAGATTTCAGCTTACTAACCTCTTCAATAAGACGAAATCTCGATCTGCGCATGCGCTGTCACAGCACCACTTTATTGAAGACCCATGCACAGTGTGATTCTACAAACTGTCTTCAATAAAATGGTACTAGATGTGGCTGGCGCATGCGCAAACAGATTTCAGTTCACTATCCTCTGCATTAAGAAGAAATCTCGATCTGCGCATGCGCTGCCATTTTATTGAAGACCCATGCACAGTTTGATTGTACAGACTGTCTTGAATAAAAATGGCCAAGATTTGGCGCATGCGCAAATAGACATTTTGGCTTAACAAAGCGGTCATTAAGCTCAAATCTCGGTCTGCGCATGCGCCGCTATTATATTGGAAAACCTGCAGACTGTCTGCATTATCACACTGCGCATGCACTGCCCAATGCTGAATAATCAGTGACCTTCAGAAGAAACAGAGGTAGGTGGAGAAGAAGACGACCCTACCCCCAAGTCCTGCTCCGATGCACAGATGACATCATCATGAAAACTTTAGAGAAAGACTATTCAGCAACTGAAACGGGCGTCGGGTCTCCTGTGCTAAACTGACCCTCTCATAGGCTTGTAAGTGGCTGTCGATTTTAGGTCAATAAACCTGCAATCGATACCGACATTGCAGTCTGTTCTCGGTCAGTGAATGTTGTACCTGAGAAACTAACCTGTGAAAACATCAGACCTCTGCTGATAAAGAAAATCTTCATTTTTGTTTTCCAGTTTTATGTTACTAGAACTTAATCCCAGTGTAAATGAAACTCCTACAACTTTCTTGTAAACTTTGTTTACATTTTTCCATGATATCTGTGCTTGCTGTCAGTGAATGAGAACACTGTTGTTTATTAGCAGCAGTGAACCTGTACACGCGGGGTCTGGCTCTTGTGAATATAAGTTAAACATCGGCAGTTAAAAACTGGCAGTTAAACACAAGCAGCTAAACATCGGCAGCTAAATACAGACAGTCACACAAGTCTTTCCAGTCATCTGCTACAATGTATCAGTGAGGACCTCAGGTCTATGCTGGGGCGATGGGCAGTAGCGTATAATAGAGTTGTTATCCCTCATCCCTTTAATGGCATATTTGCACTTTCCGTACATTTTTCATGACGTGCTCCCTCATCCGCAGCCGCTCTTCCTCCATTTCCACCATGTCATCTTCTTCATTCTTTGGGTCGTAGACTTTCTCCAGCTAAGAAAACACAAAATAAAAAATACAAAATTATTCACACCCCCTTTAAAAGTAGGAAATAAGACTTCAAGGCTCACGGTCTATAAAGCTGTAAGATTAGAAAAAAAAACAAAAAAGATCCTTTTTTTTCTTTCCCACCCATCTGCAAGAATAGCGCCACTCTTGTCGAGAGGCTGTGCCTGGTATTGCTGGTCATTCATATTAATTATGGTTGGTATAAAATAGATTCTCAGGACACATCGGCAACATATGTTATCTGTACACTCGGAATTTCCTCTTTTGATTACCCGGCCTGGGGCAACGAAGTTGTTGCGGTGCGACGCACCACACCTGACGTTGCGGTGCGACGCACCACACCTGACGTTGCGGTGAGACGCACCACACCTGACGTTGCGGTGAGACGCACCACACCTGACGTTGCGGTGAGACGCACCACACCTGACGGTGCGATGCACACCTGATGTTGCGGTGCGATGCACGCCTGGCGTTGCGATGCACCCCCGACGTTGCACCAGGCCAGGTAATCTAAATAGGAGCAACAGATGCCAGTAGGGAAGAGGAGACTCTCAGGGCTCCCAGATTACACCGTTGCTGATGGGCCGAATTCTACAATCGACGCACACCTGACGCGGCAGTGCGACGCACACCTGACGCCGCGGTGCGACGCACACCTGACGCCGCGGTGCGACGCACACCTGACGCCGCGGTGCGACGCACACCTGGCGGTGCAATGCACACCTGATGTTGCGGTGCGATGCAACCCCGGCGTTGCGATGCACTCCCGACGTTGCGCCAGGCCAGGAAATCTAAATGGGAGCAACAGATGCCGGAAGGGAAGAGTCAGGGCTCCCAGATTACACCGTTGCTGATGGGCCGAATTCTACAAATCGATTTACACCAACTTGTCACGACCTGTACATAATTTAGACTTCTTCCCGCCATCAGGGCTATGCCGTCAGGTTACCTCCTTGGTGAAGAGCGCCTCCAGCTCCTGCTCGTCCAGGACGCCGTCTCCATTGGTATCTGGAAAACAAAGATGACAAGGATGTGGAATCTCGCAGGTGGGTGAGGAATCCTCTGTGTATACAGTCTACACGCTATATACCACGGACTAGAAGAAGCTGCAGCAGACGTCCATGTCTTCAGTAATGATACGATTGTGATCATGAGACTTACCGTGCAATTTGAAGAATGTTTTTGGGTTGAAGTCGTTGGGGTCCAGGCCGTCCGTCTCCTCCCAGACTTCCTTCAGCTGATCTTTACTTCCCTGGTGATACGACAAAGACGTCTGAGAAACCCTTATATTACCTCCATCATCTTCTTTCATGAGCTGCAGGCGACCAATCTAGAACCCAAAAATGTAGTGCACTTACCGGTACATTGACTTTTGGGTGCTCCCTGTGCTTTTTCTTCATCTCCTCGTAGTGCGCTTCCTCCATTCTCCGTTTATCCTCATCCAGGGACTTCAGATATTCCCGCCTCTCGTGTTCCTTCAGCATCTCGTAACGTTTGAACTCTTCGTGACGAGCGGCATCGTAATTCTCCAGATCTTTGGTGGCCTGAGAAAAATAGTGTTACAGACTTTTTTTCATGTAGGAGCACCCCTTCCTGTAATATAGGCTGGATGTGAGCTATGTGTGATTCTCCTAGTAATATAGGCTGGATGTGAGGTCTGTGTGTCTCTCCCAGTAATATAGGCTCCATGTGAGCTCTGTGTGTGTCTCCAGTAATATAGGCTGGATGTGAGCTCTGTGTGTCTCCCAGTAATATAGGCTGGATGTGAGGGCTGTGTGTCCCTCCCAGTAATATAGGCTGGATGTGAGTTCTGTGTGTCTCTCTCAGTAATATAGGTTGGATGTGAGGGCTGTGTGTCCCTCCCAGTAATATAGGCTGGATGTGAGGGCTGTGTGTCCCTCCCAGTAATATAGGCTGGATGTGAGTTCTGTGTGTCTCTCCCAGTAATATAGGCTGGATGTGAGGGCTGTGTGTCCCTCCCAGTAATATAGGCTGGATGTGAGTTCTGTGTGTCTCTCTCAGTAATATAGGTTGGATGTGAGTTCTGTGTGTCTCTCCCAGTAATATAGGCTGGATGTGAGGGCTGTGTGTCCCTCCCAGTAATATAGGCTGGATGTGAGTTCTGTGTGTCTCTCCCAGTAATATAGGCTGGATGTGAGGGCTGTGTGTCCCTCCCAGTAATATAGGCTGGATGTGAGCTCTGTGTGTCTCTCCCAGTAATATAGGCTGGATGTGAGCTCTGTGTGTCTCTCCTAGTAATATAGACAGGATGTGAGTTCTGTGTGTCTCTCTCAGTAATATAGGTTGGATGTGAGGTCTGTGTGTCTCTCCCAGTAATATAGACAGGATGTGAGCTCTGTGTGTCTCTCCCAGTAATATAGGCTGGATGTGAGGTCTGTGTGTCTCTCTCAGTAATGTAGGCTGGATGTGAGGTCTGTGTGTCTCTCCCAGTAATATAGGCTGGATGTGAGCTGTGTGTGTCTCTCCCAGTAATATAGGCTGGATGTGAGGTCTGTGTGTCTCTCCAGTAATATAGACTGGATGTGAGCTCTGTGTGCCTCTCTCCAGTAATATAGGCTGGATGTGAGCTCTGTGTGTCTCTCCAGTAATATAGGCTGGATGTGAGGGCTGTGTGTCCCTCCCAGTAATATAGGCTGGATGTGAGTTCTGTGTGTCTCTCTCAGTAATATAGGTTGGATGTGAGGTCTGTGTGTCTCTCCCAGTAATATAGGCTGGATGTGAGGTCTGTGTGTCTCTCCCAGTAATATAGGCTGGATGTGAGGTCTGTGTGTCTCTCTCAGTAATGTAGGTTGGATGTGAGGTCTGTGTGTCTCTCCCAGTAATATAGGCTGGATGTGAGCTGTGTGTGTCTCTCCCAGTAATATAGGCTGGATGTGAGCTCTGTGTGCCTCTCTCCAGTAATATAGGCTGGATGTGAGCTCTGTGTGTCTCTCCCAGTAATATAGGCTGGATGTGAGGTCTGTGTGTCTCTCCCAGTAATATAGGCTGGATGTGAGGTCTGTGTGTCTCTCCCAGTAATATAGGCTGGATGTGAGGGCTGTGTGTCCCTCCCAGTAATATAGGCTGGATGTGAGGTATGTGTGTCTCTCCAGTAATATAGACTGGATGTGAGCTCTGTGTGCCTCTCTCCAGTAATATAGGCTGGATGTGAGCTCTGTGTGTCTCTCCCAGTAATATAGGCTGGATGTGAGCTCTGTGTGTCTCTCTCCAGTAATATAGGCTGGATGTGAGCTGTGTGTGTCTCTCCCAGTAATATAGGCTGGATGTGAGGTCTGTGTGTCTCTCCAGTAATATAGACTGGATATGAGCTCTGTGTGCCTCTCTCCAGTAATATAGGCTGGATGTGAGCTCTGTGTGTCTCTCCCAGTAATATAGGCTGGATGTGAGGTCTGTGTGTCTCTCCCAGTAATATAGACTGGATGTGAGCTCTGTGTGCCTCTCTCCAGTAATATAGGCTGGATGTGAGGTCTGTGTGTCTCTCCCAGTAATATAGGCTGGATGTGAGCTCTGTGTGTCTCTCTCCAGTAATATAGGCTGGATGTGAGCTCTGTGTGTCTCTCCCAGTAATATAGGCTGGATGTGAGCTCTGTGTGTCTCTCCCAGTAATATAGGCTAGATGTGAGCTCTGTGTGTCTCTCTCAGTAATATACCCTGGATGTGAGGTCTGTGTGTCTCTCTCAGTAATATAGGTTGGATGTGAGGTCTGTGTGTCTCTCCCAGTAATATAGGCTGGATGTAAGCTCAGAAAGAGTATTCTTCTAGGTACTGAGAAGTCTATAAGTGGTCTTATAAATTGATGGCAAGTCACTAGAATGTTGAGCTACTCTCAACAACCATGTGAATTTTTGTTCCTGATCACCTGACTGTGCGAGGGGCCATGGCCCACCCAATTCAGGGATCATCGAATCTTCATGGAATGGTTTGATATTTTACAGCTACAATCACGGATGATCTTACTTACCGCCTGAATGAGCAACTCTAAATCCCGAGCCTCAAAAGTATGCTGGTTCTGAGGGTCCAAGTGCTCAAACTGTTTCAGCAAAGCAGCGTGGTCAATCTGCACATCTAGGAGGGATAGATCACATGTTTTATGAGCCGGTGCGTTTACGATGCAAAATTAGGCATCTTTGCAAATAGCCTTTAACTATAGTTTTGTGTACAGAACTATGTCGCTATGGTAACAGACTACAAACAATCGGTGTAGTCACGTCAAACTTTTTTTTACTTAATGAACATGACAGCCCAAAACACTCAGGGCTCCTTTATTGTCCGTTACCATGCACACACATAGCTCTGCATCAGAGCTGCGTACCCTAAACGGGAGAATGATTTGTATCCATTCCTTTTAGAAAGTTGCTTTATTTTGCATGTAAAGAGCTTATAAAAAAAGTGGAGCCCCTCCGCAGTGTTCTATTCTGCACATTTCACCCGCACTTTACTCACTTTCTTCCATGGTTGCGTCCATCTTTGCCTTGATCAGCATTCGCAGCCGGGACACTTCCTGCCTCTTCAGCTCATCTAACTTTGTCCGGACGTTGTGGCCCACGAAATCCAGCTCCTTGCTGAGCTTACCACTCTGAAGACAGTGGGAAAAAACAAAGAAAACATTGATGATGACCATCGAGGAGTATAACATGAGTTCCCCGTGATCCGGCGCTTAAATAGACACCATCCTCAGAAAATGACCGATTGTACGAATCACTTTTTTGTGTTCTTTTTCCTTCGTCTTTTTTTTAATGATTTTTCAATAATATAGTTTGTATTGAAAATACAAATTTTGCTATTCTCACACCGGCCACTGGGGCTTTTTTTAGACTCTAACTTCCTGTTGTTTCAGGAACACATACACATTAGCAGCAATTGTATTGAAGCATCTAATGTGTGTGTGCAAAAGTCATTGTGAAGGAGCAGGGTCAGATGTGACATCGCCTGATGTAATTGGTGGATCCTTCTCTATTCAACTTATGCACATTAGCAATAATGTATCTTTTGTATTGAAGCATCTAATGTATGTGTGCAAAGGTCATTGTGAAGGAGCAGGGTCAGATGTGACATCGCCTGATGTAATTGGTGGATCCTTCTCTATTCAACTTATGCACATTAGCAATAATGTATCTTTTGTATTGAAGCATCTAATGTATGTGTGCAAAGGTCATTGTGAAGGAGCAGGGTCAGATGTGACATCGCCTGATGTAATTGGTGGATCCTTTCCTATTGTTTCCAGAAACAACACATGTACATTACCAACAATGTATCTTTTGTATTAAAGCATCTAATGTGCGTGTGCAAGGGTCATTGTGAAAGAGCAGGGTCAAATGTGACATCGCCTTGTTATTACAGTTTCCCTTTAAGAGGCTAGATGGAGACAAGATGTTCACAGATTACTTATTTAAAGCACAGGAAATAAAATAGGTCTGTGGCTGCCTGACATTTCACAATGACCTTTGAACACACACATTAGATGCTTCAATAAAAAAGATACATTGCTGCTAAAGTGCATGTGTTATTTCCTGAAACAGGAAACAATTCACTTATTTTATCAGGCTATGTCACATCTGACCCTGCTCCTTCACAATGACCTTTGCACACACACACACACACATTAGATGCTTCAATACAAAAGGTACATTGCTTCTAATGTACGTGTTGTTTCCTGAAACAACAGAAAAGGATCCACCCATTACATTAGGTGATGTCACATCTGACCCTGCTCTTTCACAATGACCTTTGAACACACACATTAGATGCTTCAATGCAAAATATATATTGCTGCTAATGTGTGTGTTCAAAGGTCATTGTGAAAGAGCAGGGTCAGGTGTGAAATCCCTGATGTAATTAGTGGATCCTTTCCTGTTGTTTCAGGAAACAACAAGTACATTATCAGCAATGTACCTTTTGTATTGAAGCATCTAATGTGTGTGTTCGAAGGTCATTGTGAAATGTCAGGCAGCCACAGACCTATTTTATTTCCTGTGCTTTAAATAAGTAATCTGTGAACATCTTGTCTCCATCTAGCCTCTTAAAGGGAAACTGTCATAACAAGGCAATGTCACATTTGACCCTGCTCTTTCACAATGACCCTAATAAGCATCTAATGTGTGTGTGCAAAGGTCATTGTGAAAGAACAAGCTCAGATGTGACATCGCCTGATAAAATTAGTGAATTGTTTCCTGTTTCAGCAAACACCACGTGTACATTAGTGGCAATGTATCTTTTGTACTAAAGCATCTAATGTGTGTGTAAAAACTTCACTGTGAAGGAGCAGTGCCAGATGTGACATCGCCTGATGTAATTTGTGGATCCTTTCCTGTTGTTTTAGGAAACAACACATGTACATTAGCAGCAATGTATATTTTGTATTGAAGCATCTAATGTGTGTATGCAAGGGTCATTGTAAAAGAGCTGTTTAAGAAACAACACATGTACATTAGCAGCAATGTATCTTTTGTATTGAAGAATCTAATGTGTGTGTGCAAAGGTCACTGTGAAAGAACAGGGTCAGATGTGACATCACCTGATATAATTGGTGGATATGTTCCTGTTTCAGGAAAAAAACACTTGTACATTAGTAACAATGTATCTTTAGTATTAAAGCATCTAATGTGTGCGTTCAAAGGTCATTGTGAAGGAGCAGGGTCAGATGTGACATTGTCTGATGAAATTGGTTGATCCTTTCATGTTTTAGGATACAACACATGTACATTAGCAGCAATTGTACTGAAGCATCTAGTGTGTGTGTGTGTGTGTGTGTGTGTGTGTGTGTGTGTGTGTGTGTGTGTGTGTGTGTGTGTGTGTGTGTGTGTGTGTATAAAGGTCATCGCGAAAGAGAAGGGTCAGATGAGACATCCCTGATGTAATTGGTGGATCCTGTCCTGTTCAGGAATCAGTAAGTACATTATCAGCAATGTATCTTTTGCATTGAAGCATCTAATGTGCGTGTGCAAAAGTCATTGTGAAGGAGCAGGGTCAGATGTGACATCACCTTGTTATGACAGTTTCCCTTTAAGAGGCTAGATGGAGACAAGATGTTCACAGATTACTTATCTAAAGCACAGGAAATAATATATTTCTGCGGCTGCCTTATCTTCTCTAGGTTTGAGCCAAAGTCCGCTATTGCTGGATAATAATTGCGTGTCTATGATCTTTGCTCCTCCAGGTGGAGAAAATCAGCACCAAAGAGCAAACACGTAGTACGCAGATAAGCCGCGTGCACGCTGCTCAGCGACTGGCGCTTACCTTGATGTCATCTGCGTTGGCGGCCTGAAGCTTCTCCCGGAAGTGGTTGTCCGTTTCCAGCACGTCAATTACCTCTCGCAGGTAGCGGTCATAGTACAGGCCGGTGTCCTGTGTGAGATAATGAATAACCTAAACAATCCGAGGCTAAATATATACTAAAATACGAGTGATATATGGAGGGTTTTACTATATGGCTGAACTGCGCCTGGGATCCAGCTGGAAAGGACAAACTGGGAGGAGCACTGGAAGGAGAGGCCTGTGTGTCACCTGCTCTCAGCCAATCAGCAGTCTACAGGAAGTTCCAAGTGATCTTCATTGGCTAAAATAATGCTCATCCCAACTGTCCATTTCAGCTGGATGCCGCACACGGTATACAGCTCAATAAACTCCACCATTGGGAGCCAAATACTGGAAGTTCTCGACACCCGCGAACATAGCCTTCTTATAGATGTCTTTGTTTAAAGAGTCTTTATCTTTCAGAGTCTTTTAATCTTACAAGACAATCATGACTTCAGGTTAAAAATAAGAGCCCGAAACAGAAAAAGTCCATTGTGAAAACGAAGCATGGACAGATTCTTACCCGATTTGTTTTATTTTTTTAATAGGCTTTTTGTTTGACTGCACATTCAACTTTGATGTGGTCAGCAATAAGCTGATAAGTGCTCAGAAAAAGACAGATAAAAGTTACAGACTTCGTCATAGTGAGCTTACTGAAGGTTTCCTCGTTAACTCACTCTGACATAAATGCATGTATTTGGGGCTAAAAATCAATTTTACAATTGGATTTCATTACAAACTTGGCACAATTTGGTATTTAAAGACTCGTTCTTTCCCCGCCCATTCAACTTTGATGTGGTCTGTGGTCATCAATTAACTGAAAGGAGCTTAGAAAAAAACAGATGATAATCAATAACAGCTAAAAAATCAATAAAAAATTGGCACAGTTTGGTTTTTACAGGCTTTTTACTTCCCTGCACATTCAACTTTGATGTGGTCAGCAATCAGCTGATAAGTGCTCAGAAAAAGACAGATAAAAGTTACAGACTTCATTATAGTGAGCTTACTGAAGGTTTCCTCGTTAACTCATTCTGCAGTAAATGCATGTTTTTGGGGCTAAGTATCAATTTTACAATTGGGTTTCATTAAAAATATGGCACCGATTGTTTTTTACAGGCTCGTTGTTTCCCCCCACATTCAACTTTGATGTGGTCATCAATTAACTGAAAGGAGCTCAGAAAAAGACGGATAACAATAACAGTTAAAAGTTAATTAAAATTTTAGCACCATTTGGTTTTTACAGGCTCTTTGTTTCTCTGCACATTCAACTTTGATGTGGTCAGCAATTAGCTGATAAGAGCTCAGAAAAAGTCAGAAAAAAAGGTACAAACTTCGTCATAGCGAGCTTACTGATGGATTCTTCGTTAACTCATTCTGCATTAAATGCATGTATATGGGTCTAAAAATCGATTTTACAATTGGCTTTCATTAAAAATGTGGCACCGCACACACACACATCGGGCTCTGCACCCCACACACACACACACATCAGGCTCTGCACCGCACACACACATCGGGCTCTGCACCCCACACCACATCGGGCTCTGCACCCCACACCACATCGGGCTCTGCACCCCGCACCACATCGGGCTCTGCACCCCGCACCACATCGGGCTCTGCACCCCGCACCACATCGGGCTCTGCACCCCGCACCACATCGGGCTCTGCACCCCGCACCACATCGGGCTCTGCACCCCGCACCACATCGGGCTCTGCACCCCGCACCACATCGGGCTCTGCACCCCGCACCACATCGGGCTCTGCACCCCGCACCACATCGGGCTCTGCACCCCGCACCACATCGGGCTCTGCACCCCGCACCACATCGGGCTCTGCACCCCGCACCACATCGGGCTCTGCACCCCACACACACACATCGGGCTCTGCACCCCACACACACACATCGGGCTCTGCACCCCGCACCACATCGGGCTCTGCACCCCGCACCACATCGGGCTCTGCACCCCGCACCACATCGGGCTCTGCACCCCACACACACACATCGGGCTCTGCACCCCACACACACACATCGGGCTCTGCACCCCACACACACACACATCGGGCTCTGCACCCCACACACACACACATCGGGCTCTGCACCCCACACCACATCGGGCTCTGCACCCCACACCACATCGGGCTCTGCACCCCACACCACATCGGGCTCTGCACCCCACACACACACACATCGGGCTCTGCACCCCACACCACATCGGGCTCTGCACCCCACACCACATCGGGCTCTGCACCCCACACCACATCGGGCTCTGCACCCCACACCACATCGGGCTCTGCACCCCACACCACATCGGGCTCTGCACCCCACACCACATCGGGCTCTGCACCCCGCACCACATCGGGCTCTGCACCCCGCACCACATCGGGCTCTGCACCCCGCACCACATCGGGCTCTGCACCCCGCACCACATCGGGCTCTGCACCCCGCACCACATCGGGCTCTGCACCCCGCATCACATCGGGCTCTGCACCCCGCACCACATCGGGCTCTGCACCCCGCACCACATCGGGCTCTGCACCCCGCACCACATCGGGCTCTGCACCCCGCACCACATCGGGCTCTGCACCCCGCACCACATCGGGCTCTGCACCCCGCACCACATCGGGCTCTGCACCCCGCACCACATCGGGCTCTGCACCCCGCACCACATCGGGCTCTGCACCCCGCACCACATCGGGCTCTGCACCCCGCACCACATCGGGCTCTGCACCCCGCACCACATCGGGCTCTGCACCCCGCACCACATCGGGCTCTGCACCCCGCACCACATCGGGCTCTGCACCCCGCACCACATCGGGCTCTGCACCCCGCACCACATCGGGCTCTGCACCCCGCACCACATCGGGCTCTGCACCCCGCACCACATCGGGCTCTGCACCCCGCACCACATCGGGCTCTGCACCCCGCACCACATCGGGCTCTGCACCCCGCACCACATCGGGCTCTGCACCCCGCACCACATCGGGCTCTGCACCCCGCACCACATCGGGCTCTGCACCCCGCACCACATCGGGCTCTGCACCCCGCACCACATCGGGCTCTGCACCCCGCACCACATCGGGCTCTGCACCCCGCACCACATCGGGCTCTGCACCCCGCACCACATCGGGCTCTGCACCCCGCACCACATCGGGCTCTGCACCCCGCACCACATCGGGCTCTGCACCCCGCACCACATCGGGCTATGCACCCCGCACCACATCGGGCTCTGCACCCCGCACCACATCGGGCTCTGCACCCCGCACCACATCGGGCTCTGCACCCCGCACCACATCGGGCTCTGCACCCCGCACCACATCGGGCTCTGCACCCCGCACCACATCGGGCTCTGCACCCCGCACCACATCGGGCTCTGCACCCCGCACCACATCGGGCTCTGCACCCCGCACCACATCGGGCTCTGCACCCCGCACCACATCGGGCTCTGCACCCCGCACCACATCGGGCTCTGCACCCCGCACCACATCGGGCTCTGCACCCCGCACCACATCGGGCTCTGCACCCCGCACCACATCGGGCTCTGCACCACGCACCACATCGGGCTCTGCACCCCGCACCACATCGGGCTCTGCACCCCGCACCACATCGGGCTCTGCACCCCGCACCACATCGGGCTCTGCACCCCGCACCACATCGGGCTCTGCACCCCGCACCACATCGGGCTCTGCACCCCGCACCACATCGGGCTCTGCACCCCGCACCACATCGGGCTCTGCACCGCGCACCACATCGGGCTCTGCACCGCGCACACACACACATCAGGCTCTGCACCGCACACACACACACACATCAGGCTCTGCACCGCACACACACACATCGGGCTCTGCACCCCACACCACATCGGGCTCTGCACCCCACACCACATCGGGCTCTGCACCCCACACCACATCGGGCTCTGCACCCCGCACCACATCGGGCTCTGCACCCCGCACCACATCGGGCTCTGCACCCCGCACCACATCGGGCTCTGCACCCCACACACACACATCGGGCTCTGCACCCCGCACCACATCGGGCTCTGCACCCCGCACCACATCGGGCTCTGCACCCCGCACCACATCGGGCTCTGCACCCCGCACCACATCGGGCTCTGCACCCCACACACACACATCGGGCTCTGCACCCCACACACACACATCGGGCTCTGCACCCCACAAACACACACATCGGGCTCTGCACCCCACACACACACACACATCGGGCTCTGCACCCCACACCACATCGGGCTCTGCACCCCACACCACATCGGGCTCTGCACCCCACACCACATCGGGCTCTGCACCCCACACCACATCGGGCTCTGCACCCCACACCACATCGGGCTCTGCACCCCACACCACATCGGGCTCTGCACCCCACACCACATCGGGCTCTGCACCCCACACCACATCGGGCTCTGCACCCCACACCACATCGGGCTCTGCACCCCACACCACATCGGGCTCTGCACCCCACACCACATCGGGCTCTGCACCCCACACCACATCGGGCTCTGCACCCCACACCACATCGGGCTCTGCACCCCACACATCGGGCTCTGCACCCCACACCACATCGGGCTCTGCACCCCACACCACATCGGGCTCTGCACCCCACACCACATCGGGCTCTGCACCCCACACCACATCGGGCTCTGCACCCCACACCACATCGGGCTCTGCACCCCACACCACATCGGGCTCTGCACCGCGCACACACACACATCGGGCTCTGCACCGCACACACACACATCGGGCTCTGCACCCCACAAACACACACATCAGGCTCTGCACCCCACAAACACACACATCAGGCTCTGCACCCCACACACACACACATCGGGCTCTGCACCCCACACCACATCGGGCTCTGCACCCCACACCACATCGGGCTCTGCACCCCACACCACATCGGGCTCTGCACCCCACACCACATCGGGCTCTGCACCCCACACCACATCGGGCTCTGCACCCCACACCACATCGGGCTCTGCACCCCACACCACATCGGGCTCTGCACCCCACACCACATCGGGCTCTGCACCCCGCATCACATCGGGCTCTGCACCCCGCACCACATCGGGCTCTGCACCCCGCACCACATCGGGCTCTGCACCCCGCACCACATCGGGCTCTGCACCCCGCACCACATCGGGCTCTGCACCCCGCACCACATCGGGCTCTGCACCCCGCACCACATCGGGCTCTGCACCCCGCACCACATCGGGCTCTGCACCCCGCACCACATCGGGCTCTGCACCCCGCACCACATCGGGCTCTGCACCCCGCACCACATCGGGCTCTGCACCCCGCACCACATCGGGCTCTGCACCCCGCACCACATCGGGCTCTGCACCCCGCACCACATCGGGCTCTGCACCCCGCACCACATCGGGCTCTGCACCCCGCACCACATCGGGCTCTGCACCCCGCACCACATCGGGCTCTGCACCCCGCACCACATCGGGCTCTGCACCCCGCACCACATCGGGCTCTGCACCCCGCACCACATCGGGCTCTGCACCCCGCACCACATCGGGCTCTGCACCCCGCACCACATCGGGCTCTGCACCCCGCACCACATCGGGCTCTGCACCCCGCACCACATCGGGCTCTGCACCCCGCACCACATCGGGCTCTGCACCCCGCACCACATCGGGCTCTGCACCCCGCACCACATCGGGCTCTGCACCCCGCACCACATCGGGCTCTGCACCCCGCACCACATCGGGCTCTGCACCCCGCACCACATCGGGCTCTGCACCCCGCACCACATCGGGCTCTGCACCCCGCACCACATCGGGCTCTGCACCCCGCACCACATCGGGCTCTGCACCCCGCACCACATCGGGCTCTGCACCCCGCACCACATCGGGCTCTGCACCCCGCACCACATCGGGCTCTGCACCCCGCACCACATCGGGCTCTGCACCCCGCACCACATCGGGCTCTGCACCCCGCACCACATCGGGCTCTGCACCCCGCACCACATCGGGCTCTGCACCCCGCACCACATCGGGCTCTGCACCGCGCACACACACACATCAGGCTCTGCACCGCACACACACACACACATCAGGCTCTGCACCGCACACACACACATCGGGCTCTGCACCCCACACCACATCGGGCTCTGCACCCCACACCACATCGGGCTCTGCACCCCACACCACATCGGGCTCTGCACCCCACACCACATCGGGCTCTGCACCCCACACCACATCGGGCTCTGCACCCCACACCACATCGGGCTCTGCACCCCACACCACATCGGGCTCTGCACCCCACACCACATCGGGCTCTGCACCCCACACCACATCGGGCTCTGCACCCCACACCACATCGGGCTCTGCACCCCACACCACATCGGGCTCTGCACCCCACACCACATCGGGCTCTGCACCCCACACCACATCGGGCTCTGCACCCCACACCACATCGGGCTCTGCACCCCACACCACATCGGGCTCTGCACCCCACACCACATCGGGCTCTGCACCCCACACCACATCGGGCTCTGCACCCCACACCACATCGGGCTCTGCACCCCACACCACATCGGGCTCTGCACCCCACACCACATCGGGCTCTGCACCCCACACCACATCGGGCTCTGCACCCCACACCACATCGGGCTCTGCACCCCACACCACATCGGGCTCTGCACCCCACACCACATCGGGCTCTGCACCCCACACCACATCGGGCTCTGCACCCCACACCACATCGGGCTGTGCACCGCACACCACATCGGGCTGTGCACCGCACACACACACACACACACATCAGGCTGTGCACCGCACACACACACACACACACACATCGGGCTCTGCACTGCATACACACACATCAGGCTGTGCACCGCACACACACACACATCAGGCTGTGCACCGCACACACACACATCAGGCTGTGCACCGCACACACACACATCAGGCTGTGCACCACACAAACACACACACACACACACATCAGGCTGTGCACCACACACACACATCAGGCTGTGCACCGCACACACACATCAGGCTGTGCACCGCACACACACATCAGGCTGTGCACCGCACACACACATCAGGCTGTGCACCGCACACACACATCAGGCTGTGCACCGCACACACACACACACACACATCAGGCTGTGCACCGCACACACACACACACATCAGGCTGTGCACCGCACACACACACACATCAGGCTGTGCACCGCACACACACACATACATACACACACACACACACATCGGGCTGTGTACCGCACACACACACACACACACACAGTTATATAATATACATTATCCCCCTCATGCACTCTCTTCTCTCCCACTGCACTGTCTCCTCTGCCCGGAAGCACTCCCCTGTCTCTCACCCCCATGAAGTCTCGTTTCTGCCCCCCTGCTGTGTCACCCATGATCTCTTCTCTAGTCCCCCCATTCTGTCAGCCCTGGACGCTCTTCTCTAGCCCCCTCCTTCCCCCCTGCTCGCTCTCCCTTCTCACTCGTGCAGCATGCTGTCTCTTCTCCGTGCTGTGATGATTGCAGTGTCCTATACAGAGCTCAGTGCTGTTGTTCGCTGGTGTCAGGTGACATCCCTGCTTCTGACTGTATTCAGAAGCCAGGAGCATGGGAGGCTGCAGTCATCAGAGACAGTGCACGGTGGGGAGGGGGGGTCACAGTTGCCCGGGCACCATACAACATAATGAGCTGAGGACACTGTTGGGCAAACAGCGCTCACGGTATCCTAGACAGAGAGGGCAGCCCTGTGTTTGTCCAGCACATACAGTGCAGAGATAGCAGCGCACAGGGAGGGGGGCGGGGCTCATCGCACTGTACAGCCCAGCAGGGCGGCAACATGCAGTGGCAGATTTGCATGTCAACATGGTCCTGCCCATGTTGACATGAAATGACCGGAAGTAGCAAAATCACAGCAGGAGCAGTCACATGACCGCTCTGAGCCGGGGGAGAGGGGCTGGCAGCAGGGCAGGTAAGTGCTCTCTATCTACTTACCTGCCCCAATGTAGCCCAATAGTGTAAATAATAAAAAAAGCAAAATAAGCCGGATAACCCCTTTAACTCATTCTGCAGCCAGGGGCTACAGAAGGCAAACGGTGCAACTTTTTTAATGAAACCCAATTGCAAAAATGATTTTTAGCCCCAGATGCACGTATTTAAGTAAAGAAAAAAAAATGGACGACCCCCTTTAAGTAATTATATTTCAAGGAGGAGTAACATAGGAACGTCACAATGCACAATCCCAAGTGAGCACAAGTTTTGTGCCTAGGTTAACAGCCTCAGGTACATCTATGTGTCCAGAGTCCAGAGCCAAGGAACAAATAGATTTCATGTTTACGCTGAGGATCATGGTGACTTCTGGATCGGACGCTCCAATTAAAGCGTCCATGTCCCATTACTGTAATCCGAGCAGGAGTGATGAGTTTCATGTTACGTCCCTGGAGAACGGCCATGATTGAGCACTTACCGCAGGTTCTGCCGGGGGCTGCGCCTCTTGTTCCGGAGGGGCTCGGTCTATGGGTACTGCCAGGCAAAGCCCCAAAAAGGAGCCTAATAGAAGGAGCGGGATCTTCATCCTCAGAAACTGCAAAGAATACAAAATCCTTTAAATTGATGATTTCTACCAAATTTCACAAATGGACATAATTTGTATATTGTGCCAAGCCAGCCCCCCTGTGCCCCCAGTATCATCCGCATGGTGTTCAAAGCCTCCATTGTACAACATAGGGCCAGCGCATGCGCAGTTTCTTTAGCCCTGGCGCCATTTTGAGGTCACTTTTACATAGTGGTAAAGCCGATAACCTGGAACAGACAATGGGACCGGCGTATGTAAAGAAAAAAGCTGATTGTTATAGGGAAAAACAAACTGCGCATGCGCGAATGTGAAGATTGGCGCCATGAGAATGATGGTGGGCAAAACCACCAGTAAAGAAAGAGTGCCGTATCAAGGTCCAGAAAACAATTATGAGTTAGTTAGTGTAAGGCTTTAGCCAAAAAAGCATGGGGAGCAACCCCCAGATTTAAGCCTGTAATGCCCTATGGTGGAGGAGCAGGTTTGGAGTATTTGGAGCGGGCTCAGGAGCTGAGCAAGCTCAACACATAGCAGATGCCAGCTGTGTAACACAGACAGTATATGATTCTAACAGCAGCAAAAAAGCGTTTCTAATACTGTAGTATTGTGGTACAGATTAACAAAAATATATAATTAAAAAATAATAAATTTATATATATATATATATATATATATATATATATATATATATATATATATATATATATATATATATATATATATATATTATATATATATTTCATATATACACATTTCATATATACACACACACGCTTTTTTAATATATGTATTAATAAAAAAAACTAAAAAAATATACATATACAGTGGGTACAGAAAGTATTCACAACCCTTTAAATTTGTCACTATTTGTTTCATTGTAGACAATTGGTAAATTCCCAAAGTTCATTTTTCTCCTCATTAATGTGCACTCTGCACCCCATCCCCCATCTTGTCAGAAAAAACAAATGTAGAAAGGTTTTGCAAATTTATTAAACAAGAAAAACTGAAATCTCACATGATCATAAGTATTCAGCCCCTTTACTCAGTATTGAGTAGAAGTGCCCTCCTATTGAGCTAGTACAGCCATGAGTCTTCTTGGGAATGGTGCAACAAGTTCTTTACCCCTGGATTTGGGGATCCTCGGCCATTCTTCCTTGCAGATCCTCTCCAGTTCCGTCAGGTTGGATGGTGAACGTCGGTGGACGCCATTCTCAGGTCATTATGTAGAGATGCTCAATTGGGTTTAGGTCAGGGCTCTGGCTGGGTCGGTCAAGAATGGTCACAGAGTTGTTCTGAAGCCATTCCTTTGTTATTTTTGCTGTGCTTAGGGTCATTGTCTTGTTGGAAGGTGAACCTTCGGCCAAGTCTGAGGTCCAGAGCACTCTGGCAGAGGTTTTCTTCCAGGATATCTCTGTACTTGGCCGCATTCATCTTTCCTTCAAATGCAACCAGTCGTCCTGTCCCTGCCCCCATAGCATGATGCTGCCACCACCATGTTTCACTGTGGGGATTGTATTGCGTAGGTGATGAGCAGGACCTGGTTTTCTCCACACATACCGCTTAGAATTATCACCAAAAAGTTCTATTTTCGTCTCATCAGACCAGAGGATCTTATTTCTCATTGTCTGGGAGTCCTTCATGTGTTTTTTTGCAAACTCTATGCGGCTTTCATATGTCTTGCACTGAGGGGAGGCTTCTGTCGGGCAACTCTGCCATAAAGGCCCGACTGGTGGAGGCTGCAGTGATAGGTGACTTTGTGGAACTTTCTCCCATCTCTCTACTGCATCTCTGGAGCTCAGCCACAGGGATCTTGGGGTTCTTCTTTACCTCTCTCACCAAGGCTCCTCTCCCACGATTGCTCAGTTTGGCTGGACGGCCAGGTCTAGGAAGAGTTCTGGTGCTCCCAAACTTCTTCCATTTAAGGATTATGGAGGACACTGTACTCTTAGGAACCTTGAGTACTGCAGAAATTCTTTTGTAACCTTGGCCAGATCTGTGCCTTGCCACAATTCAGTCTCTGAGCTCCTTTGACCTCATGATCCTCATTTGGTGTGACATGCAGTGTGAGGTCTTATATAGACAGGTGTGCGCCTTTCCAAATCAGGTCCTATCAGTTTAATGAAACACAGCTGGACTCCAATGAAGGAGTAGAACCATCTCAAGGAGGATCACAAGGAAATGGACAGCACGTGACTTACATATGAGTGTCTGAGCAAAGGGGCTGAATACTTATGACCATGTGATATTTTAGCTTTTCTTGTTTAATAAATTTGCAAAAATTTCTACACTTCTGGGGGGCTTTTCCTGACAAGATTGGGGATGGGGTGCAGAGTGCACATTAATGAGAAAAAAATGAACTTTCGTGAATTTACCAAATGTTTGCAATGAAACCAAGAGTGAAACATTTCAAGGAGTCTGAATATTTTCCTATATATATATATATATATATATATATATATATATATATATATATATATATATATATATATATATATATACATACATACATACATACATACATATATATATATATATATATATATACATACATACATACATACATACATACATACATACATATATATATATACATTGTGAGGCAAATCCTGGGATATGAAGAGGAATTATGATGTCCAGTCACAATCGCTCTCCTCACTCCATGGCCGTGCCCCCTCCCTTCTTGTTCTCAATGTCCAACATCTTGGAAGGTGTCACATCCTAGCAACACATCCCATGGCCATCTCCTGTGATATGGAGATTAGATGATGTGGGAACAATGGACACAGGATGACTCCCTGCCGTGACCCTGTGGTAGGGGCTGCTATCTAATTAGCAAGGCTATGGAAGTATCCAGACAGGACGACTCCAGTAAAATATGGTTCATATCTCGCAAGCCATATTTCCGATAAATATGGCAACCATAAAAATGGTGTTTGCGCATGCGGTCGATGCTGGCACACCTTTTTTATGGAAGTGGGAGCTTGGGAAGTACCCCAGGCGTGATATCAGCCAATGGGGAACTAGTAGACAAGTCATGAGTCCTCTCGTTCTGTAGCTAAATTCATAACTGTCACAATGAGAGCGTTGGCGTCCGTCTACGACGCTCCCAGGCAAAGTTATGGCCAATATCCCCTTTCTGGATAATTCTGACTCAAAGCGGGGGGAGTGGCAGTGCTTCCCTGTGAGGTCACTAAGGTAGGAGGGGACCTGGATTTGCCCAGGTTGATAACCCTACTTCGGCCATTTTCCAGTGTTCTTTCGCCAGGGGTCACGTGTAGGAAACATCTGTGGGAAGGATCCTAGAAACCTGGTCCACGGCGCCCCCCTGTGGCCAGACGCACAAGGTAACTGCTGGAACTGTGTATGCCTGTTTGTAAACCATGCTTTATCTGTAACTGTACTCTGACCTATGTATATTCTGTAGATCTCCTATTGTATATATTGTAGTTTCTAGTGTGCTTTAGGCTGATTAAATTATATAATTAATCTTGGGCTGTTCTGTTATCTCGATCTTGAATCCCACGTCTGTGTGTTCGGCTAATAGTTACCGTGAAGCGGTTGGTGGCAGCGAGTTGTGCCAAGGATTATTGTGGGGAGGCCAGTGAGATTCGGGGAGATTTTATATATTCCGCCCGCGGAGGTCGGGGGAATATATACCCTACTCTCACCGGGGACCCTTCAATAATCGGCATAAGTAGTATAGCGGCCTCCTTGCTTATTGTCGGGCAATTCCATAATTGGCCTGACTATAAGAGGGGCGCTAGAGAGCGCGTCACGTGCTCTGTCTGTCGGTCGGGAGGTATAAAGGAGGGGTGACCCCCACTTGTTACCCCCCGATTGTGACGTACTGGTAGCCAGCGCGGGGGATTTCTGAGTGACCCCCCCCGGTGGTTCGTGACATATTGGTGGCATAGCGGTGGGATCGAGATAATAGTGTGTGTGAGTGTGAGACCCATACTCCCAGACACTAAAGACTGCCTGCAGCAGCTGTGGCTGCTGGGGTCTTCAGACTAGCTCAACACTAGAGTGTCAGAGTGCAGATACTGTAAGGTGTGTGGGTGCATCAGGTGTCAGTTCTGTGTCAGTGACCAAAAGTCTGCAAGAATGGCTGATGGCACCAGGAGCAGAGCTATGCAACTGGCCAATGCTAAGGCAGGAGCCGAAGAGAGGGAGGACGGTGCTGTGGACAGCAATGAGGAGGTTGACCACGAGTCCTCCAGGAGCCCGACGCCAGAGAACCGTTCTGCAGAGAACAGCGCACAACCTGGCAATTATGGACAAGATGAGGAGGAGCTCGCCCAAGGGTCCTCAACGAGCCAGATGCCAGTCCTCCGCTCTGAAAGGGACAGTGAATCGCCTAGCTCTGCAGCGTGCCGCAGATCACCACGGGCCATTCCACCGAGCCTGGGAGGCTCGGATAGCCTTCTTCAAATGGCTATGGCCCTACTCCAGGCTGGAGACCGGGAGGGCTACAAGGAACTCATGGCAGAGCGCAGGGCAGCGTGTGAGGCTGAGGCTGCGGAGCGGCAGGCAGAGCGTGAGGCTGCGGAGCGAGAGCGACAGGCAGACCGTGACCACCAGCTGCATCTAGCCAAGCTCCAGCCCTCATCAGCCACACGTGACCTTCAAGACACCAAACTTCCAAAGGTCCGTGTTGAGGACTTCCCAGTGCTGGAGAAGGATGGAGACTTGGACTCTTTCCTGACTGCTTTTGAACGGACTTGCCTGCAGCACCATCTGGACAAGGATCAGTGGGCCAAATACCTGACCCCCCGTCTAAGGGGTAAGGCCCTGGATATCCTTGGGGACTTGCCTGCTGAGGCAGATCAGGGCTACGACACCATCAAGCGGGCCCTGATCCAACAGTACAACCTCACTCCGGAGTCCTACCGCAAGAAGTTCCGGAGCCTGCAGAAGGGACCAAAGGACTCCTGGGCTGACCACCGGCGGGCACTTGCCCGAGCTGCCGACCACTGGACCCAAGGCCTGCAGCTTTCCACCGGACCGGAGATCCTGGACTTGTTCATCACGGAGCAACTCTTGTGGAACTGCCCTGAGGATCTCCGCCAGTTCATCCGAGACCAGAAGCCAAAGGGGTCCACGGCTACAGCTGCCCTGGCCGATGACTACACCAACAATCGGGCTCCTGAGGCCAGGAGAGCAGCCACCAGCAGCACCTGGAGAGGGGGTAAGATGAACTCTGCGACTGCCCCACCTGCCCCTAGACTGCAGGGGGTGTCCCCCTCAACTCCCCTCTCCAGGCCCGTGGCAGAACCAAGACGGTGCCACCAGTGCAACCTACCTGGACACTTCAAGGCCATGTGCCCTCAGCGTCCCAAGGCCCCGGCTCCGTCCCCGTCCCAAGGGCCGCCCAAGGTGTATTGTGTGGGTGGGGGTGGTGGTAGGTCCCTGGACAGCTTCCAACCTGTCACCGTCGGCCGGTCTGTGACCATAGGACTGCGAGACAGCGCCTCGGAGGTGACTCTGGTGCGGCCTGAGATGGTGTCCCCCCAAGACTTGATCCCTGGAAAAACCCTCGCTGTCTCCGGGATTGGAGGCATTGACCCTGCGCTGCCTGTTGCTGGCCTTTATTTGGACTGGGGCGCAGGGCGAGGGGTGAGGGAGGTGGGGGTAACTGATCGGATCCCCGCAAACGTGCTACTTGGGACAGATTTGGGGCAGATAACCTCCCAGTTTGGGCCCCCCCCCAAGGGCTGAACCTTCAGCCAGTACTGACAGGCCTCCGGACAATGTTAATGTGTTATCTATGAATGATGTAAGGGAGGGGGGAGTGAACTCTGATACTTCTGCTTGCATAGACACACACACAGCTGCAGCTGTGACAGGGGAGGGGGTCAGAGAAAGGTGTGACCATGCCTCTACAAGTGATCAGCCAGTGAGCTGGGATCTGCTGCCCTCTGCAGGGATAAGCAGAGAGCAGGGTGCTGCAGGGGGAGGACCAGTGTGTGGGGTGGGGGCTACCACAGCCAATGTGGGGTCCCCAGAGATTTCACAGCGGGGTTCTGTTGCTGCAGGGGGGGGAACAGGCAGGTGAGATTAGGGCCGGTCCAGGAGCGGAAGTGCTCCCAGGTAAGATCTCGGTACATGGTTCCCCCACAACCGGGGTGTCAGGAAGCCAGGTAGGTCTGCCTGAACCGGCGACTTGGTCAGGAACGGAGGAGGAGCAGGCACGACCCACGGTCGCAGCGGCTGTGGCCGCTGTCACCCGCAGTGGGAGTGCTGGAAGCCAAGGGGCCTCCCGGAGGTCCGATAGCTCTTCCCCTTCTGACCAAGTGGCAGCCGAGTCAGGTGGAGGCCAGGACACAGGTCCCGGGGTACTGACCGAAGATGTGACAGTCTCGTCGATTCTGGCCACATCTAGTCAGGGGTTTCAGGCAGCGTTAGAAGCTGACGACAGCCTGAAAGCTCTAAAGGTGCAGGCGGCACAGCCTCCCTCGGACTCGGACCCGGAGCGAGTGGTCTGGGACCAAGGACGGCTGTACCGGGTCACGGTCCAGCAGGGTTCACCGGAGGCGTGGCCCAGGGACCGACAGTTAGTGGTACCCTATCCGTTCCGGACGGAGTTGTTGCGGATCGCACATGAGATTCCGATGGCCGGACACCTAGGGATCGCTAAGACCAAGGCCAGGTTAAACCAGCATTTCTACTGGCCAAAAATGGGGGCCGATGTGGCTGCCTACTGCCGTTCGTGTGAAACCTGTCAGAGAGTGGGGAAGGCGGGGCCACACCCCAAAGCCCCACTGGTATCTCTGCCCATCATCGATGAGCCTTTCAGGAGGGTGGCTGTGGATCTGGTCGGCCCGCTGGCCATCCCCAGCAGCTCCGGGAAACGCTTCATACTGACGGTAGTGGACTATGCCACCCGGTACCCAGAAGCAGTGGCCTTGTCGTCCATTCGGGCTGACAAGGTGGCCACCGCATTGCTGGAGATTTTCTCCCGAGTGGGTTTTCCCCAGGAAATGCTCACTGACCGGGGGACCCAATTCATGTCCCAGCTGATGGAGGCCCTCTGTAAGCAAGTCCAGGTGCGACATCTGGTGGCCAGCCCGTACCATCCACAGACTAATGGCCTGTGCGAGCGGTTTAATGGCACCTTAAAGCAGATGCTTAAGATGTTGGTCGACTCCCATGGGCGTGACTGGGAGCGGTATCTCCCACACCTGTTATTTGCTTACCGGGAGGTTCCACAGGCCTCAACAGGATTCTCACCGTTTGAGCTCCTGTACGGGCGACGTGTGCGGGGCCCCCTGGCTCTGGTGAAAGAGGCTTGGGAAGGGGATTTGGCCACCCCTGGAGTGTCGGTTATCGAGTATGTCATGCGCTTCCGGGACAAAATGCAGGCCTTGACGCAACTGGTACACGACAATATGGCTCAAGCCCAGGCCGATCAGAAGCGTTGGTACGACCAGAACGCTTGTGAGAGGACCTACCAAGTGGGTCAAAAGGTGTGGGTACTGGTCCCCGTACCACAGGACAAGCTTCAGGCAGCCTGGGAAGGCCCATACCTCGTGTACCAGCAGCTCAACCCTGTGACGTACCTGGTCACCCTGGACCCTGCCCGTGGAAGGCGGAAGCCCTTCCATGTGAACATGATGAAGGCACATCATGAGCGGGAGGCATGTGCGCTCCCCGTGTGCAACCTGCCCGAGGAGGGAGAAGCGGAAACCCTCTTGGATATGCTAGCCCAGGTTAGGGCAGGCGGATCCATTGAGGATGTGGAGGTTGGCCACCAGCTCTTGGAGGACCAATGGTCCCAGCTGTGGGCCACCCTACACCCCTTCCGGGGGTTGTTTACCAACCAGCCCGGAAGGACTGACTTGGCTGTCCATCACGTGGACACTGGGGATCATCCCCCGATCCGGCGTTCAGCATATCGGGTCTCCCTGGAGGTGCAGCAACACATGCGCCAGGAGATTGACGAGATGCTGAAGCTGGGGGTGATCCAGGCATCCAACAGCGCTTGGGCCTCGCCTGTAGTCCTCGTCCCTAAGAAGGACCGAACCACTCGGTTCTGCGTGGACTACAGGGGGCTCAATGCTGTCACGGTCGCCGATGCGTACCCAATGCCACGCATCGATGACCTGCTCGATCAGTTGGCCGGGGCTCAGTACCTGACCATCATGGATCTGAGCCGGGGATATTGGCAGATCCCCCTGACTCGCAAGGCCAGGGAACGCTCTGCCTTTATTACCCCATTTGGACTGTACGAGTCCACGGTGATGCCATTCGGGATGAGGAATGCCCCTGCCACTTTCCAGCGGATGGTCAACACCCTGCTCAAGGGACTTGAAGGGTACGCGGCCGCGTACCTGGATGACATTGCCGTCTTCAGTCCCACCTGGGAAGATCACCTAGAGCATCTAGCACAGGTGCTCAGGCGGGTCCACCAGGCAGGTTTGACCATCAAGCCGGGAAAGTGTCAGCTGGCCATGAGCGAGGTCCAGTACCTCGGTCACCGGGTAGGCGGGAGAACACTGAAGCCCGAGCCTGAGAAAGTGGAGGCCATCGCATCCTGGCCCACCCCCAGGACCAAGAAGCAGGTGATGTCCTTCTTGGGGACCGCTGGGTACTATAGGAGGTTTGTTCCATGCTATAGTAGCCTGGCAAAGCCCTTGACGGACCTCACCAAGAAGAAGCTGCCCTCTGCAGTCGATTGGACAATGGACTGCGAGACAGCCTTCCGGGCCCTAAAGGACGCCCTGTCCAGCCCGCCCGTGCTACAGGCAGCCGACTTCACGCGGCCGTTTATAGTACAGACCGACGCCAGTGACTTCGGCCTCGGTGCGGTGCTCAGCCAGGTGGACTCTGCGAGCCAAGAGCACCCAGTCTTGTACCTGAGCAGGAAGCTGTTACCGAGGGAAGTGGCCTATTCCACGATGGAAAAGGAATGCCTGGCCATAGTGTGGGCCCTGCAGCGTCTGCAACCATATCTATACGGGCGCCACTTCATCGTGGTGACGGACCACAATCCCCTCAGCTGGTTGCACACCGTCTCTGGGACGAATGGACGGTTGTTGCGATGGAGCCTTGCGCTCCAGCAATACAACTTCACCATTCGCCACAAAAGGGGCCGGGACCACGGTAACGCAGACGGGCTGTCCCGACAAGGAGAGGTCGCGGACGGGCGCACGGGGGAACACCGGAGTGTGCTGCCCCCTAGCGCCCTCAACAGGGGGGAGGTGTGAGGCAAATCCTGGGATATGAAGAGGAATTATGATTTCCAGTCATAATCGCTCTCCTCACTCCATGGCCGTGCCCCCTCCCTTCTTGTTCTCAATGTCCAACATCTTGGAAGGTGTCACATCCTAGCAACACATCCCATGGCCATCTCCTGTGATATGGAGATTAGATGATGTGGGAACAATGGACACAGGATGACTCCCTGCCGTGACCCTGTGGTAGGGGCTGCTATCTAATTAGCAAGGCTATGGAAGTATCCAGACAGGACGACTCCAGTAAAATATGGTTCATATCTCGCAAGCCATATTTCCGATAAATATGGCAACCATAAAAATGGTGTTTGCGCATGCGGTCGATGCTGGCACACCTTTTTTATGGAAGTGGGAGCTTGGGAAGTACCCCAGGCGTGATATCAGCCAATGGGGAACTAGTAGACAAGTCATGAGTCCTCTCGTTCTGTAGCTAAATTCATAACTGTCACAATGAGAGCGTTGGCGTCCGTCTACGACGCTCCCAGGCAAAGTTATGGCCAATATCCCCTTTCTGGATAATTCTGACTCAAAGCGGGGGGAGTGGCAGTGCTTCCCTGTGAGGTCACTAAGGTAGGAGGGGACCTGGATTTGCCCAGGTTGATAACCCTACTTCGGCCATTTTCCAGTGTTCTTTCGCTGGGGGTCACGTGTAGGAAACATCTGTGGGAAGGATCCTAGAAACCTGGTCCACGGCGCCCCCCTGTGGCCAGACGCACAAGGTAACTGCTGGAACTGTGTATGCCTGTTTGTAAACCATGCTTTATCTGTAACTGTACTCTGACATATGTATATTCTGTAGATCCCCTATTGTATATATTGTAGTTTCTAGTGTGCTTTAGGCTGATTAAATTATATAATTAATCTTGGGCTGTTCTGTTATCTCGATCTTGAATCCCACGTCTGTGTGTTCGGCTAATAGTTACCGTGAAGCGGTTGGTGGCAGCGAGTTGTGCCAAGGATTATTGTGGGGAGGCCAGTGAGATTCGGGGAGATTTTATATATTCCGCCCGCGGAGGTCGGGGGAATATATACCCTACTCTCACCGGGGACCCTTCAATAATCGGCATAAGTAGTATAGCGGCCTCCTTGCTTATTGTCGGGCAATTCCATAATTGGCCTGACTATAAGAGGGGCGCTAGAGAGCGCGTCACGTGCTCTGTCTGTCGGTCGGGAGGTATAAAGGAGGGGTGACCCCCACTTGTTACCCCCCGATTGTGACGTACTGGTAGCCAGCGCGGGGGATTTCTGAGTGACCCCCCCGGTGGTTCGTGACATACATACATACATACATACATACACACACTGAATGTATATATGTAAATTGAAATGCTATTTATTTGGTTGACGCCCTCCCGCATAAACCTCAAGAAGAAGCAATCATAACGTAAGACGTACCCCAAATTGGTATCATTAAAAACTACAGCTCGGCACCCAAAAAAACAAGTCCACAGACAGCTCCGAGGACAGTAAAATAAAAAAGTTACGGGACTCAGAAAGTTTCTTTATTTACCAATAAAGTTCAAACTTTTTTTGTAAATAGTAAACAAACAAGTTTTATATGATAATAAATCGTACACTGTAAACATTTTTTTAGCAAATAATTAATGTCGGAATTGCATTTTCTTTCCTTTTGTCTTTCAGTGTTTGTTATATGGCGAAAAAAAAAAAATGTGAATGACTGAAAATGTAATATTTCTTCTTCTGTTTTTCAGTGTGTTATAATGGAAAAAAAAATAAAAAAAGATATATAAAAAAAAAAAAAATTTATATATATATATATATATATATATATATATATATATAATAATATAATATAATTAAAAAGTCCTCATAGCTAGGCTGACTGGGAAAAAAAATGGTATGACTCCTGAAAGAAAGGGAGTGAAGAAAAAAAAAATTAAGCAAAAAATTGTCTTGAAATTCAATAGCTGAAGCATTTCCAGAAAACATAAGAATGTGTGAGATTTTCGTGGAGGGCAGGGCGTGTTCTCAGGTGTTTGGAGAAGTTACACAGGTGTGATCGGGTACTGGACGCGGCTGTTTACCCTTCTGCGCTGTCACCGGAGGGATTTTTGTGACTCGCTGGAAGACAGGCCGGTGGGTTTAGGTCATAAAATCTCCGATTTCGCCAACATACAGTGCCTACAAGTAGTATTCAACCCCCTGCAGATTTAGCAGGTTTACACATTCGGAATTAACTTGGCATTGTGGCATTTGGACTGTAGATCAGCCTGGAAGTGTGAAATGCAGCAAAAAAGAATGTTATTTATTTTTTTATTTTTTTTTTAAATTGTGAAAAGTTTATTCAGAGGGTCATTTATTATTCAACCCCTAAAACAACCAGAATTCTGTTTGGTTCCCCTAAAGTATTAAGAAGTATTTCAGGCACAAAGAACAATGAGCTTCACATGTTTGGATTAATTATCTCTTTTTCCAGCCTTTTCTGACTAATTAAGACCCTCCCCAAACTTGTGAACAGCACTCATACTTGGTCAACATGGGAAAGACAAAGGAGCATTCCAAGGCCATCAGAGACAAGATCGTGGAGGGTCACAAGGCTGGCAAGGGGTACAAAACCCTTTCCAAGGAGTTGGGCCTACCTGTCTCCACTGTTGGGAGCATCATCCGGAAGTGGAAGGCTTATGGAACTACTGTTAGCCTTCCACGGCCTGGACAGCCTTTGAAAGTTTCCACCCGTGCCGAGGCCAGGCTTGTCTGAAGACTCAAGGCTAACCCAAGGACAACAAGGAAGGAGCTCCGGGAAGATCTCATGGCAGTGGGGACATTGGTTTCAGTCAATACCATAAGTAACGTACTCCACTGCAATGGTCTCCGTTCCAGATGAGCCCTTTCAAAGCGTCATGTCAAGGCTCGTCTACAGTTTGCTCATGATCACTTGGAGGACTCTGAGACAGACTGGTTCAAGGTTCTCTGGTCTGATGAGACCAAGATCGAGATCTTTGGTGCCAACCACACACGTGACGTTTGGAGACTGGATGGCACTGCATACGACCCCAAGAATATCATCCCTACAGTCAAGCATGGTGGTGGCAGCATCATGCTGTGGGGCTGTTTCTCAGCCAAGGGGCCTGGCCATCTGGTCCGCATCCATGGGAAGATGGATAGCACGGCCTACCTGGAGATTTTGGCCAAGAACCTCCGCTCCTCCATCAAGGATCTTAAGATGGGTCGTCATTTCATCTTCCAACAAGACAACGACCCAAAGCACACAGCCAAGAAAACCAAGGCCTGGCTCAAGAGGGAAAAAATCAAGGTGTTGCAGTGGCCTAGTCAGTCTCCTGACCTTAACCCAATTAAAAACTTGTGGAAGGAGCTCAAGATTAAAGTCCACATGAGACACCCAAAGAACCTAGATAACTTGGAGAAGATCTGCATGGAGGAGTGGGCCAAGATAACTCCAGACACCTGTGCCGGCCTGATCAGGTCTTATAAAAGACGATTATTAGCTGTAATTGCAAACAAGGGTTATTCCACAAAATATTAAACCTAGGGGTTGAATAATAATTGACCCACACTTTTATGTTGAAAATTTATTAAAATTTAACTGAGCAACATAACTTGTTGGTTTGTAAGATTTATGCATCTGTTAATAAATCCTGCTCTTGTTTGAAGTTTGCAGGCTCTAACTTATTTGCATCTTATCAAACCTGCTAAATCTGCAGGGGGTTGAAGACTACTTGTAGGCACTGTATAAAGTAATGACTCGCGCAGAACATGGGCATTGTCCAATGCATGTCCGGCCACGTTCCCCTCCTACACTTTGGTTTTAGGAGATGCCGTGTGAATCCCGAGATAAAGGCAGCGTCTAATGTGCGAAATGGATCCATTAACGATCCGTTTCCCATAGACTCCCATGTAAAAAAACGGATCCTGCAAAAATAAATATTTTCAAAATAGACAAAAAAAGTTTTTTTGCCGTTGGATCCGTTCTAACGGACGATTAGTGGACGTGTGTACTCGGCTCACAAGGGGTTTAGTAAATCAGGCCGCCCCTTTAAGGCTAGGGCTTTACAAAGATCGCTGGATAACGCAAGCGAATGGGATCCGTGCACCGTGTCATTACAGATTGGAAACGCTTCGCCCTCTTTCACGCAGATCAAATCGATGCCGAGGTTTTCTCTTTGCATCTAATAGATGAGGACAAAACTGGTGACTCCGCTCTATTAACTACCATAACAAGTTCTTTAAAGGGGCAGTCCAGCCAGAAAACGCTTGTAAGCCGTGCGCCCCTCCTAATCCACCTGTATGAACAGACTCAGGACGGCTGCAGCCAAAATTTCCCAAAGGCGCCTCTGTGTCACTTGATACCAATAAAAACGAGTTAGGGCGTGGAGACTTTCATTTCAATGACTTTACAATCTTTACAAAACCAGTTCCTATAGAAAACTTGCCATTTTTATAGAGCTTGGTCTTTGCTAGTGGGCGTGGCTCACAGGTTCCTCGGGGGCGTGTCTTTTTCTAGTCTGTAAATTACCCTATGATCCACGCCCCCTTGCTATACACCAACCATATAAATTAGCGCTAGATAGCATGGCCCATGTCTCTGTAACCTGATGGCGGATTTAAAGAAAAAAATAAAACTGGAATCATCAGGGGAGCAGCGAGAATTAAATAATAGCGAAAACCCAAGACGTATCACCTGGGAACAAGTCTTCTTTATATGGAGAAGCCATTTAAATCCTTAATCTCAGCCCCATCTACACAGGACAGTGCAGACCTCCATGCTCGTGATTAGTAGAGTGGGCAAACAGTGGGACCCCAGTGATCAGGAGATCGGCACAAAACCCACTTAAAGGGCAGCTGCTCTATTATAAATCTATGTCACAGTGACATGTCAGAAATTTACATTGGTGGTGGGGGGTGGTCCAGTGTGGAGACCCCCACAATCTGTATACATGAAGGCTATGGAGTCGTGTGATTGCATCCCTGGGATTAGAAACTCAAAATAAGCGTCATCAGACAAGGTGCAGAGACCCCTCCGCCGATGACATCAGCAGACCCCCTGCTCCGCCGATGACATCAGCAGATCCCCTGCTCCGCCGATGACATCAGCAGATCCCCTGCTCCGCCGATGACATCAGCAGATCCCCTGCTCCGCCGATGACATCAGCAGATCCCCTGCTCCGCCGATGACATCAGCAGATCCCCTGCTCCGCCGATGACATCAGCAGACCCCCTGCTCCGCCGATGACATCAGCAGATCCCCTGCTCCGCCGATGACATCAGCAGACCCCCTGCTCCGCCGATGACATCAGCAGACCCCCTGCTCCGCCGATGACATCAGCAGACCCCCTGCTCCGCCGATGACATCAGAAGAGCCCTGCTCCGCCGATGACATCAGAAGAGCCCTGCTCCACCGATGACATCACAGACCCCTGCTCCACCAATGACATCACAGACCCCTCAAACTGATTACATTAGAGACCTCTCTCTCTACCAATGACATCAGAGTACCTTCAGGCGATTAAAACAGAGCCCCCTTTCTGCAGATGATATCACAGACCCCGCTCCAACGATGACATCAGAGATCCCTCAAACTGATCACATCAGAGACCCCCTCCCTCCACCAATGACATCAGAGACACTTCAGCCGATGACATCAGAGACCCCTCCCTCCACCAATGACATCAGAGACACTTCAGCCGATGACATCAGAGACCCCTCCCTCCACCAATGACATCAGAGACACTTCAGCCGATGATATCAGAGACCCCCTCCCTCCACCAATGACATCAGAGACCGTTCAGCCGATGACATCAGAGACCCCTCCGTCCACCAATGACAACAGAGACCCTTCAGCAGATGACATCAGATAACCCTTTCTCCACCAATGACATCAGAGACCCTTCAGCCAGTGACATCAGAGACCCCTTCGTCCACCAATGATACTGACATGACAGCATTTCAGGGTGGAGTTCTTTTTTTTTAATCTCCAGGATTTTATAAATAAAGTTATTGATAAGTTATGATGTCATACTGTGACGTCACTGCTCATGCGCAGGCTGACACTCCTTATATAATAGTGCCCCCTTATACATAATTGCTGCCCCCTTTCCCCATCACAATCCCATTCAACCTTGACAAGTGACGTGTTACGTGACAACATTATGTCTCCTGACATCCTCCCAGCCCAGAAAGGATGACGGCTCCTGTCATCCCCCCTCATGGACCCCACAATAGACGTACCTGTCCCGGAGGTCGCTGCCCGGTGTCTGAGCAGGTGAAGCACTGTCCCCGCCTGTGATGAGCTCTGTGCAGGCTCCACGACACCCTTCCGGCTAGTGACGTATCAACAACACGACACCAAACCACCAAAAACATGGCGCTGCGTCGCAGACATATGACGCTAGGTCGGCTGCACAACACTACCCACCAGAAACATGGCGCTGCGTCGCAGACATATGACGCTAAGTCGGCTGCCGAACACTACCCACCAGAAACATGGCGCTGCGTCGCAGACCTATGACGCATTATCGGCTGCCGAACACTACCCACCAGAAACATGGCGCTGCGTCGCAAATCTATGACTTTCAAAACTAACGCGCGCGTTACCATAGGAACCGCTTGCTTCGAACGGAAAGCTTCATGAGGCAAAATTATCACACAAGCCTTCTAATTACACAATTGATTTAGTGTAAATAAAAGTTCCAACTTTGCTATTAAATAGGCAAAGCATTGCACTGCAGATAACGTAAACATTGCTACTATGGCATGATTTAAAAAAAAAAAATTCAAGTGCCGCCTTATCATACATGATGCCCTCAAAATGCCAAGAAACAGTGTCTTCCAGATGCTCTGTACTCGTAACTAGTGATGAGCGGGCACTACCATGCTCAGGTGCTCAGTACTCGTATCTAGTGATGAGCGGGCACTACCATGCTCAGGTGCTCAGTACTCGTAACTAGTGATGAGCGGGCACTACCATGCTCAGGTGCTCAGTACTCGTAACTAGTGATGAGTGGGCACTACCATGCTCGGGTGCTCAGTACTCGTATCTAGTGATGAGCGGGCACTACCATGCTCAGGTGCTCAGTACTGGTAACTAGTGATGAGCGGGCACTACCATGCTCAGGTGCTCAGTACTCGTAACTAGTGATGAGCGAGCACTACCATGCTCGGGTGCTCAGTACTGGTAACTAGTGATGAGCGGGCACTACCATGCTCGGGTGCTCTTTACTTGTAACTAGTGATGAGCGGGCACTACCATGCTCAGGTGCTCAGTACTGGTAACTAGTGATGAGCGGGCACTACCATGCTCAGGTGCTCAGTACTAGTAACTAGTGATGAGCGGCACTACCATGCTCAGGTGCTCAGTACTAGTAACTAGTGATGAGCGGGCACTACCATGCTCGGGTGCTCAGTACTGGTAACTAGTGATGAGCGAGCACTACCATGCTCGGATGCTCAGTACTGGTAACTAGTGATGAGCGGCACTACCATGCTCGGATGCTCAGTACTGGTAACTAGTGATGAGCGGGCACTACCATGCTCAGGTGCTCAGTACTGGTAACTAGTGATGAGTGGGCACTACCATGCTCAGGTGCTCTGTACTCGTAACTAGTGATGACCGGGCACTACCATGCTCGGGTGCTCTGTACTCGTAACTAGTGATGAGCGGGCACTACCATGCTCAGGTGCTCAGTACTGGTAACTAGTGATGAGCGGGCACTACCATGCTCAGGTGCTCAGTACTAGTAACTAGTGATGAGCGGCACTACCATGCTCGGGTGCTCAGTACTGGTAACTAGTGATGAGCGAGCACTACCATGCTCGGATGCTCAGTACTGGTAACTAGTGATGAGCGGCACTACCATGCTCGGATGCTCAGTACTGGTAACTAGTGATGAGCGGGCACTACCATGCTCAGGTGCTCAGTACTGGTAACTAGTGATGAGCGAGCACTACCATGCTCGGATGCTCTGTACTGGTAACTAGTGATGAGTGGGCACTACCATGCTCAGGTGCTCTGTACTCGTAACTAGTGATGAGTGGGCACTACCATGCTCAGGTGCTCAGTACTCGTAACTAGTGATGAGCGAGCACTACCATGCTCGGATGCTCAGTACTGGTAACTAGTGATGAGCGGCACTACCATGCTCGGATGCTCAGTACTGGTAACTAGTGATGAGCGGGCACTACCATGCTCAGGTGCTCAGTACTGGTAACTAGTGATGAGCGAGCACTACCATGCTCAGGTGCTCTGTACTGGTAACTAGTGATGAGTGGGCACTACCATGCTCAGGTGCTCTGTACTCGTAACTAGTGATGAGTGGGCACTACCATGCTCAGGTGCTCAGTACTCGTAACTAGTGATGAGCGGGCACTACCATGCTCGGGTACTCAGTACTGGTAACTAGTGATGAGTGAGCACTACCATGCTCGGGTGCTCAGTACTCGTATCTAGTGATGAGCGGGCACTGCCATGCTCGGGTGCTCAGTACTCGTACCTAGTGATGAGCGGGCACTACCATGCTCGGGTGCTCAGTACTCGTACCTAGTGATGAGCGGGCACTACCATGCTCAGGTGCTCTGTACTCGTAACTAGTGATGAGCGGGCACTACCATGCTCGGGTGCTCAGTACTCGTACCTAGTGATGAGCGGGCACTACCATGCTCGGGTGCTCAGTACTCGTACCTAGTGATGAGCGGGCACTACCATGCTCAGGTGCTCTGTACTCGTAACTAGTGATGAGCAGGCACTACCATGCTCGGGTGCTCTGTACTCGTAACTAGTGATGAGCGGGCACTACCATGCTCAGGTGCTCAGTACTCGTAACTAGTGATGAGCGGGCACTACCATGCTCGGGTGCTCAGTACTCGTACCTAGTGATGAGCGGGCACTACCATGCTCAGGTGCTCAGTACTGGTAACTAGTGATGAGCGGGCACTACCATGCTCGGGTGCTCAGTACTCGTAACTAGTGATGAGCGGGCACTACCATGCTCAGGTGCTCTGTACTCGTAACTAGTGATGAGCGGGCACTACCATGCTCGGGTGCTCAGTACTCGTACCTAGTGATGAGCGAGCACTACCATGCTCAGGTGCTCTGTACTCGTAACTAGTGATGAGCGGGCACTACCATGCTCGGGTGCTCAGTACTCGTAACTAGTGATGAGCGGGCACTACCATGCTCAGGTGCTCAGTACTCGTAACTAGTGATGAGCGGGCACTACCATGCTCGGGTGCTCAGAACTCATAACTAGTGATGAGTGGGCACTACCATGCTCGGGTGCTCAGTACTCGTAACTAGTGATGAGCAGGCACTACCATGCTCGGGTGCTCTGTACTTGTAACTAGTGATGAGTGGGCACTACCATTCTCGGGTGCTCGGTACTCGTAACTAGTGATGAGCGGGCACTACCATGCTCGGGTGCTCAGTACTCGTAACTAGTGATGAGCGGACACTACCATGCTCAGGTGCTCTGTACTTGTAACTAGTGATGAGTGGGCACTACCATGCTCGGGTGCTCGGTACTCGTAACTAGTGATGAGCGGGCACTACCATGCTCGGGTGCTCTGTACTCGTAACTAGTGATGAGCGGGCACTACCATGCTCAGGTGCTCTGTACTCGTAACTAGTGATGAGCGGGCACTACCATGCTCGGGTGCTCAGTACTCGTACCTAGTGATGAGCGGGCACTACCATGCTCAGGTGCTCTGTACTCGTAACTAGTGATGAGCGGGCACTACCATGCTCGGGTGCTCAGTACTCGTAACTAGTGATGAGCGGGCACTACCATGCTCGGGTGCTCAGTACTCATAACTAGTGATAAGTGGGCACTACCATGCTCGGGTGCTCATTACTCGTAACTAGTGATGAGCAGGCACTACCATGCTCGGGTGCTCTGTACTTGTAACTAGTGATGAGTGGGCACTACCATGCTCGGGTGCTCAGTACATGTAACTAGTGATGAGCGGGCACTACCATGCTCGGGTGCTCGGTACTCGTAACTAGTGATGAGTGGGCACTACCATGCTCAGGTGCTCAGTACTCGTAACTAGTGATGAGCGGGCTCTACCATGCTCGGGTGCTCAGTACTCGTAACTAGTGATGAGCAGGCACTACCATGCTCAGGTGCTCAGTACTGGTAACTAGTGATGAGTGAGCACTACCATGCTCGGGTGCTCAGTACTGGTAACTAGTGATGAGCAGGCACTACCATGCTCGGGTGCTCAGTACTAGTAACTAGTGATGAGTGAGTACTACCATGCTCGGGTGCTCAGTACTCGTAACTAGTGATGAGCGGGCACTACCATGCTCAGGTGCTCAGTACTGGTACCTAGTGATGAGCGGGCACTACCATGCTCGGTACTGGTAACTAGTGATGAGCGGGCACTACCATGCTCGGTACTGGTAACTAGTGATGAGCGGGCACTACCATGCTCAGGTGCTCAGTACTGGTAACTAGTGATGAGTGAGCACTACCATGCTCAGGTGCTCAGTACTCGTAACTAGTGATGAGCGGGCACTACCATGCTCAGGTGCTCAGTACTGGTACCTAGTGATGAGCGGGCACTACCATGCTCGGTACTGGTAACTAGTGATGAGCGGGCACTACCATGCTCGGTACTGGTAACTAGTGATGAGCGGGCACTACCATGCTCGGGTGCTCAGTACTGGTAACTAGTGATGAGCGGGCACTACCATGCTCGGGTGCTCAGTACTGGTAACTAGTGATGAGCAGGCACTACCATGCTCGAGTGCTCAGTACTGGTAACTAGTGATGAGCGGGCACTACTATATGCATTCAACACAAAAACAGAAATGTCAATTGTGTATTTTATAAACACCATGCCACATTTCAAAACGGACACCATGTCACAATCTCATAGACTCATATGAGGCCATAAGACCTGCCTCCAGCCCGGACATTGCTGTCTGTATACAATATATTTGTATGAACTCAATCTTAAATGGTTTGTCCAGGACTTATATACTGCAGATATATCAAATCAGTAGGGGCCAATACCAGGCGTCTGAGGCTCCGGCACCAGCAGGATGTTCACACCTCAGTATACTGTGTAAAGGCCGTTCTTGGATATTGCAGCTCAAACCCCTTGCAAGTGAACAGGAGCTGCGCTGCTCAGAAATCAGCTAGATACATAATATAATGCTATGGACTTTGTTCAGCATGTAATAATCGTGATATCCACTAGATGTCGCAGTGTGGTCTTGCAGTAACAATAGTTGGCCATAAGATGGCACTATGGATCATCTCAGAAATTCCATATCATCCTCCTGATAGAAAGGTATCAACTAGTTTGTATGTGCAAAACTCCTCGTTTTGTCTTCTCCACCAAGTCCCCCAATAAGAAGCCTGTAAATGATAAAATTAGCATTTTACACACAAAATGACCTTACAGAGGCATGACAACCCAAAAAGCGGTAAAAGGAGAGCAGACATTGATATCAAGGGCAAAAATGTGAACCTGGTTTCCAAATTCTTCCTAATCGGAAAGCCAGAGTCATTCCATCTTTCCAAATTTATTAATCTACTAGCTGTACTACCCAACTTCGCCTGGGTTAATAACTGTTGTTAACAAAATAGAATGTATTAACGCCCGGGATAGAATGTATAAATAGAATATATTAACGCCCAGGATAGTAACAGTCTCTCTGTTTCTCTCCCATTCTCTGTCTGTCTCCCCCTCTGTATATATCTCTCTGTCTCTCTCTGTCTCTCTCTATCTCTTTGTCTGTCTGTCTCTGACTGTCTGTCTCAATCTCTTTCCCTGTCTGTCTCTGACTGTCTGTCTCAATCTCTTTCCCTGTCTGTCTCTGTCACTTTCTCTGTCTGTCTCTTTCCCTCTGTCTCTTTCCCTGTGTCTGTCTCTTTACCTGTCTTTGTCTGTCCCTTACCCTGTCTGTCTCTTTGCCTTTCTTTCCCTGTCTGTCTGTTTCCCTGTGTCTGTCTCTGTCTCTTTGTCTGTCTCTTTCCCTGTCAGTCTGTCTCTTTGTCTGTCTCTTACCCTGTCTGTGTCTGTCTCTTTCCCTGTCTGCGTCTGTCTCTTTCCCTGTCTGTGTCTGTCTCTTTCCCTGGCTGCATTGTGACATGCCAACATTCCATTTAAGGGCGTGGCTTCGCATTCTTCTGAAGTTCTGGCTGCACTGTGGCTCTCAGCTCCATTCGCTTTAATGGAGGCAGGTTTTTTGGCGAATAACTGTAAAGTGCGGGGTTAAAATTTCCCCTCAAAACATAGCCTATGACACTCTCAGGGTCCAGAAGTGTGAGTGTGCAAAATTTTGTGGCTGTAGCTGCGACGGTGCGGATGCCAATCCCGGACATACACACACACATTCAGCTTTATATATTAGATAATCCGACGATTTGTGATCAGGACCATCATTGCCTAACGTAAAAGGGAATCCGAATTAGTGCAACCTGGCAATATGATTCTCTGGGTCAGTACGATTACGGCGATACCAAACGTGCAAGTTTTTTTAAAAAATATTTAAATGGTTAAAAAAAATCAGAATCTTTTAAAAGACTTAAGCATCACCCAGTTTTCTTTATATATAAAGGGAATCTGTCAGCAGGTTTTTGCTATGTAATCTGAAAGCAGCGTGACATAGAGACAGAGACCCTGATTCCAGCAACGTGTCACTTATTTGGTGCAATTTTGATAGAATCCCTGTTTATTCTGCTGTTTATGTAGCAATGTTGAGAATTCTGAGCTGTGCATAACTCCGCCCACACCACTAATTGGCAGCTTCCTGTGTACAGTCAGCCAATCAGTTGTAGGGGCGGGGTTACACAGATTAGCTAGACTGCCTTGCATGTGACACCTAGTCCAAAAGTGATAATCTTCTGCTGATAAAACACTAACTGTATTGAAACAACAGCAAGATGCTGAGCAAGTGACCCATCCCTGGAATCAGGCTCTCTGCCTCTACATTATGCTGCTCTCAGATGAAATAGTAAAAACCTGCTGACACAATCCCTTTAAATTAATAGATAATTGTTCTCTTGAAGTCTGGTCTTTACATGAGTCAAACCCCCACCTGTATCATTGGAGGCAGCGTCATAAGCCTTGAGCCACAGGCTGTACCAATACATTGAAGAATTTTCTGTACTTGAACGTGCAGGCAGCTTGTACAGGTATATAGTGATATATCTCTATATATCAGTGCATTTCTATTTACTTGTATTGCCAATGTATGTAAAGCGCTGTGGAATTAATAGCGCTATATAAATGAATAAAATTATTATTATTATTATATGATGAACTGTGCTGTTTTGATGCTTTTTTTCCTCTATAAGCTTCTATTGGGAACCTGAAAAAATGCATGTTGAAAAACATATTTAAAAAAACGCATGTAAAAAATGCAAGGGTTTTTTTAAGCGCTGATTCAAGAATTGTGCCATAAAAGAGGTTTTCTGGTGTTGGTAATTCCTTGTCCCAGATTATTTATAGAAAATACAAAACTGTGCTTTATTCACCCTCCCCAGGTCCAGTGCTAAGTCTGCCATTGTTCCTGGTGTTTACGATTATGTGCAGAGCTGACGTCACCTTGAGTGCACCCTCCCCAGGTCCAGTGCTGAGTCTCCACCGCTGCTCCTGATGTTTATTATTATGTGCAGCACTGACGTCACCTTAAGTGCACCCTCCCCGGGTCCAGTGCTGAGTCTCCACCACTGCTCCTGATGTTTATTATTATGTGCAGCGCTGACGTTACCTAGAGTGCACCCTCCCCGGGTCCAGTGCTGAGTCTCCACCACTGCTCCTGATGTTTATTATTATGTGCAGCGCTGACGTCACCTTGAGTACACACCTCCCCAGGTCCAGTGCCGGGTCTCCACCACTACTCCAGGTGTTTAGGATTATGTGCAGCACTGACGTTACCTAGAGTGCACCCTCCCCAGGTCCAGTGCTGAGTCTCCACCACTGCTCCTGGGGTTTATGATTATGTGCAGCGCTGACATTACCTTGAGTGCACCCTCCCCGGGTCCAGTGCTGAGTCTCCACCACTACTCCAGGTGTTTTTTGGTTATGTGCAGCGCTGACGTCACCTTGAGTGCATCCTCCCCAGGTCCAGTGCTGAGTCTCCACCACTGCTCCTGGGGTTTATACTTATGTGCAGCGCTGACATAACCTTGAGTGCACCGTCCCCGGGTCCAGTGCTGAGTTTCCACCACTGCTCCTGGGGTTTATACTTATGTGCAGCGCTGACATAACCTTGAGTGCACCGTCCCCAGGTCCAGTGCTGAGTCTCCACCTCTGCTCCAGGTGTTTATGGTTATGTGCAGCGCTGACGTCACCTTGAGTGCACCCTCCCCAGGTCCAGTGCTGAGTCTCCACCACTGCTCCTGGGGTTTATACTTATGTGCAGCGCTGACATAACCTTGAGTGCACCGTCCCCGGGTCCAGTGCTGAGTTTCCACCACTGCTCCTGGGGTTTATACTTATGTGCAGCGCTGACATAACCTTGAGTGCACCGTCCCCAGGTCCAGTGCTGAGTCTCCACCTCTGCTCCAGGTGTTTATGGTTATGTGCAGCGCTGACGTCACCTTGAGTGCACCCTCCCCAGGTCCAGTGCCGGGTCTCCACCACTACTCCAGGTGTTTACGATTATGTGCAGCACTGACGTTACCTAGAGTGAACCCTCCCCAGGTCCAGTGCTGAGTCTCCACCACTGCTCCTGGGGTTTATGATTATGTGCAGGGCTGACATCACCTTGAGTGCACCGTCCCCAGGTCCAGTGCTGAGTCTCCACCACTACTCCAGGTGTTTTTTGGTTATGTGCAGCGCTGACGTCACCTTGAGTGCATCCTCCCCAGGTCCAGTGCCGGGTCTCCACCACTACTCCAGGTGTTTACGATTATGTGCAGCACTGAAGTTACCTAGAGTGCACCCTCCCCGGGTCCAGTGCTGAGTCTCCACCACTGCTCCTGGGGTTTATGATTATGTGCAGCGCTGACATCACCTTGAGTGCACCCTCCCCGGGTCCAGTGCTGAGTCTCCACCTCTGCTCCAGGTGTTTATGGTTATGTGCATTGCTGATGTCACCTTGAGTGCACCCTCCCCGGGTCCAGTGCCGGGTCTCCACCACTACTCCAAGTGTTTAGGATTATGTGCAGCACTGACGTTACCTAGAGTGCACCCTCCCCAGGTCCAGTGCTGAGTCTCCACCTCTGCTCCAGGTGTTTATGGTTATGTGCATAGCTGATGTCACCTTGAGTGCACTGCAGACAATCAGTAAGCTCAGTGGCTCTGCCCAAGTTCATGGCGTGCTGCTGAGCTCACTGATTAGCTGCAGCGCTGTCCATTCAATGGACCATAGCAGAAACCAGAAGTAGATCTGGACCAGGGGAGGGTGAGTAAAGAACATTTTGTTAAATTTAAGCAAACTGCAGCCGGGGGACAGGGTTTTTCCAAAATCAGAAATGCCCTTTAAATTGGATATGTTGCCAGATTTCACAACTTAATTAGGGTGCGTTCACACATCGAGACCGACGTGCTGCAGCAATGTGTCCAAATCTGCCAAATCGCATGCAATTTGCCGCTAACGACTAATCGTAATGTGTCGGGTATTTTTTTTTTGCCTGTCAAACTCCAGAGTCAGCACCGAATGGGTTAAAAACTATCTTGCGACTGTATATATGACGAGGAGGGGAGAAGGCGTGGACTGAAAAATGCCAACACATCTCCACGTGGCGTGCTGCGCACACAGCTGGCCGATCGCTGCAGGTAAGAAGACCCCTGAGGAGGAGGAAGAACCCTAGAAAAGGGACCGCCGCGGCACAGGCCACACAAGTAAGTGCGGAACCATGGACGCGGTAACTTTATATACATTGCTGGATTTAGTCTACAAATGCCCATAAAATATTTTTTTTTTTTGCAACGTTGGAAAAAAAATAAACATTTTTTTTAATATTTGTGCAGGATATTATAATTATCGACATATTGTATTTTCAATGTGTCCAATATGTTATCCGGGCTACAGACATATGTCACCTCTGATCTTTATAATTCCATATGAACATATATCTCTCTCTCTCTCTCTCTCTCTCTCTATATATATATATATATATATATATATATATATATATATATATATATATATATATATATATATATATATATATATATATATATACTGTATGTATGTAAAGTCATCTTGGAAAAAAAATAGTTTGGAAAATCTTTTTTTCCTTTACTGGATATAAGCGGCATCAGTGGTGTGTAGCGTGCTAAATGTGTATGTTTATTGAGGAGGCGAGGTATATATTTTATCCTACAGGTGCCAATGGGCTGCTTTAGATCTTATCCATGTGTGTATATGTCCTGACATACAGTCATGGGTCAAATGTGTTCCAGAAAATGAAGTATTTTTCTCAGAAAATTATTGCAATGACACATGTTTTGTTATAGACATGTTTATTTCCTTTATGTGTATTGGAACAACACAAAAAAAGAGAGAAAATAAATGGCAAATTGGATATGATTTCACACAAAGCCCCAAAAATGGCCAGACAGAATTTGTTGGCACCTTTCCAAAATTGTGGGTAAACAACTTTGTTTCAAGCATGTGATACTCGATCAAAGTCAGCTGTTGCAATTAACAGATGTGGGCAATATGAAAATCACACCTGAAACCAGATAAAAAAGGGGAGAAGTTGACTCGATCTTTGCATTGTGTATCTGTGTGTGCCACACCAAGCATGGAGAACAGAAAGAGGAGAAGGGAACGGTCTGAGGATTGTTGAAAAATATTAACAATGTGGGCAATATGAAAATCACACCTGAAACCAGATAAAAATGGGAGAGGTTGACAGAATCTTTGTATTTTGTGTCACACTAAGCATGGAGAACAGAAAGAGGAGAAGGGAACGGTCTGAGGATTGTTGAAAAATATTAACAATGTGGGCAATATGAAAATCCCACCTGAAACCAGATAAAAAGGGGAGAAGTTGACAGAATCTTTGGATTGTGTGTCACACTAAGCATGAAGAACTGAAAGAGGAGAAGGGAACTGTCTGAGGAGTCTTGAAGAATATCAACAATCTGGGGAATATGAAAATCACACCTGAGACCAGATAAAAAGGGGAGAATTTGACTCAATCTTTGTATTGTATGTCACACTAAGCATGGAGAACTGAAAGAGGAGAAGAGAACTGTCTCAGGATCGTTGAAAAATAACAACAATCTGGGCAATATGAAAATCACACCTGAAGCCAGATAAAAAGGGGAGAAGTTGATTCAATCTTTGTATTGTGTGTCACACTAAGCATGGAGAACTGAAAGAGAAGAGGAGACGAGAACTGTCTGAGGATTGTTGAACAATATCAACAATCTGGGCAATATGAAAATCACACCTGAAACCAGATAAAAAGGGGAGAAGTTGACTCAATCTTTGTATTGTATGTCACACTAAGCATGGAGAACTGAAAGAGGAGAAGAGAACTGTCTGAAGATTAGTGAAAAATATCAACAATCTGGGCAATATGAAAATTCCACCTGAAACAAGATAAAAAGGGGAGAAGTTGACTTAATTTTTGCATTGTGTGTCTGTGTGTGCCACACTAAGCATGGAGAACAGAAAGGGGAGAAGAGAACTGTCTGAGCCTTCTTAAGGTTACAAGTTCATCTCCAAAGATCTTGATGTTCCCCGTGCGCAACATAATCAAGAACCCATGGCACTGTAGCTAATCTCCCTAGATGTACAAAGTGGACTGATCTTTCTGCTGTAAACTAGTGCAGATTATGGCGCTGATTTTAATGCAGAATTGTGTAATCCACAGTACTAATGTGCAGCAGAAGTTGACATACTGCAGATTTTTACATCTACAGCACCAGTCAATTTTTGACTCTGATTATCTCTGCAGAATGTGGATGAGATTTCATACGACTCTGGTTCCTCTTTCACAAAACAGCTGCCATTGTAGGAGAGTTCTTTATCTGGACATCCTCTAACAAAACTATTCTATCAGTCTGTACCTAACTTTAAAGAAAAAATATTGTGACGGGATCCTTCTCCAATATCACGCAATCAACAGAGCGAGAGATGAGTGACACTCCAAAGAACATTTATTCCAAGGAAATCAGAGAGTCTACAAAATGATCCACCACACAGAGGGTAAAATAGTCCAGAAACACGAATATAGTCCAGTAATGGGATAAATGACTCGGGGATCAGTCACGATTCTCCAGCAGTCCTTTTCCAGGGAAATCGGGGATTCTCAATGGCTCTCTGGGGTGTTGCGTGTGGCCGCAGCTTCTCCCCCCCCAGAGGATCAATCTTGTTTCTTGTCTCTTGAAGTTCTCAGACAGACTCCTTCTCTCTTCTCCTGCTCGGCCAGACTGACTAATCTCCAGATAAAATAGAGAGTTTAGGTGGATCCCAGGCCCCTCCCCCAGACTCCGTGACAATAGCCCGGCAGGGGGTGATTAACCTGCAAACAGGACAATATACACACAAGGAATACAGAATGGACAGAACAGCACACCTAAAATACGAACCTACACAAAATTATACACAATTCTCCATATTCCACCATCACATCCACACAACCATGTTATTTTTTTACCTGTTGTAAATGACACTGTTCTCCTGAATCTGGTGTTACTTTTCTTCTGTTCCTGAGCCTCTCCGTTCCTAAAATTTGACCCTCTCTTTCCGTTCTGCAAATGTAGTCTTTTAGCCAATTGGGCGTGGTCATCAACTTATCTCTATGAGTCTTCATCAGGACTACTCCCACTTGGCTAACTATACTAGATTTTCTGATACAATCTCACAAAATTTTCACAAAAATTTCAATGTACAAGAAACTCATTCTAAAGAGAGACTTGAGTACATTTGTTTAAGAAATTTTGGGACTTTTTAAACAGTCACAAACAATGAATCATCCGAAGAGACACAGAACTTTGCCCATAATGACTGGGGGGGAAAAACATGGGAACAAGTATACATTGTACTTTAATTAAAGGTGCAAATTAACAGAAGAGTGAAGTGTAAATGGGAAAACAGGCACAAAATGCCAAAAACTAGACAAAAAAGCACAAAAATGAAAAAGAAGCGGCCAAAAACTAGAGAAAAAAAGCACAAAATGAAATATAGAAGCGGCCAAAAACTAGAGAAAAAAGCACAAAAATGCAATAAAGAAGCGGACAAAAACTAGAGAAAAAAAGCACAAAAATGCAATAAAGAAGCGGCCAAAAACTAGAAAAAAAAGCACAAAAATGCAATAAAGAATAAGACAAAAACTAGACAAACCAGCACAAAAATGCAATAATTGGACAAAAACTAGACAAAACAGCACAAAAATGCAATAAAGAATTGGTCAAAAACTAGAGAAAAGAAAAACAAAAATACAATAAAGAATTGTCCAAATCTAGACAAAAAAAGCACAAAAATGCAATAAAGAATCGGCAAAAAGCTAGACAAGAAAAAACAAAAATGCGACACAGAGAATTGATCAAGAACTAAACAAAAAAAAGCACAAAAGTGCAATAACGAATCGTCCATAAGATGCACAAAAATGCAATAAAGAATAGGCCAAAAACTAAACAAAAAAAGCACAAAAATACAATAAAGAATAGACAAGAAAAAGCACATAAATGCAATAAATAAATCAGCCAAAAGCTAATAAAAAAAGCACAAAAATGCAATAATCAGCCAAAAAATAGACAAAAAAGCACAAAAATGCAATAAAGAATTGGTCAAAAACCAAACAAAAAAGCACAAAAATGCAATAGAGAATTGGCCAAAAACTAGACAAATATGCAATAAAGAATCAGCAAAAATGGGACAAATAAAGGGCAAACATGCAATAAAGAATAGGCCAAAAACTAGACAAAAATGCAATAAAGAATCGACCATAAAATAGACAAAAAAAGCACAAAAATGCAATAAAGAATAGACCAAAAACTAAACAGAAAACCACAAATAATCAGACAAAAATTAACAAAAAAAAGCACAAAAATGCAATAGAGAATCAGCCCTAGACAAAAAAGCACATAAAAATGCAAGAAAAATAGGCCAAAAACTAGACAAAAAAAGCACAAAAATGCAATAAAGAATCAGCCAAAAACGAGACAATAGACCAAAAAAAGCACAAAAATACAATAATCAGCCCATTGTGTATCATTGATTAATAAAGTGTCTGTGATAAATCCTATAGGATCTATAATATCAGCTACTTATTACTGTTGTCTTTGGTGATGACCAGGATCTGAGTTATCTCTGATCCCGGCCGTTGTAATAGGATATTACTAAGGTTGTTGAGCTACAATTGATCCAACATGTCTGTCCCATGTACTAACTACCTATATGCTATATTGGGATACACAGAACTTTTGAGATGATTTGAGAATGCAGAAGAACCTGCCCGATAATGGGATGGATATATTTTGTATATATTGATAAAATGCCAGTATGTTATGCAACTAAAATGGGAAAACAAAAAGTCCCACCAAGGGTGTGGAAATGATTAACTGCATGAATCAGCAGAGCTGAACTGGGAGTTGGGACGGTTTGGAGCTGGGTTGGGTTCACATCCCGTTCAGGGCTTCATCAGGAGATTCCATTTAATTACCTTAAAAATGAGATTCAGCTGTTCCCACACAACAACAACTATAATTGATTTAATTGAATCAATATAGGAGACTTTGGATTTCTTTTGATATTCTTTTCCATGGGGTCCATCTTTTTAGTCGGACACTAGTGTGGTAGACTAGCCCCAGATGAAGCAGCGAAACGCAATGTGATATAGGAGACTTGGACACTTCCTTATGGAACCACAAGTAGGGCTTATATTTGGAGTAAGGCTTATATTTGGAGTAGGGCTTATATTTGGAGTAGGGCTTATATTTGCAGTAGGGCTTATATTTGGAGTAGGGCTTATATTTGGAGTAGGGCTTATATTTGCAGTAGGGCTTATATTTGGAGTAAGGCTTATATTTGGAGTAGGGCTTATATTTGGAGTAGGGCTTATATTTGGAGTAGGGCTTATATTTGGAGTAGGGCTTATATTTGGAGTAGGGCTTATATTTGGAGTAGGGCTTATATTTGGAGTAGGGCTTATATTTGGAGTAGGGCTTATATTTGGAGTAGGGCTTATATTTGGAGTAGGGCTTATATTTGCAGTAGGGCTTATATTTGGAGTAGGGCTTATATTTGCAGTAGGGCTTATATTTGGAGTAAGGCTTATATTTGGAGTAGGGCTTATATTTTACGCATACTCCAAACAGCCCAAAAAATCCAACTAGGGCTTAAATTCGAGGTAGGTCTTATTTTGGGGAAATAGGGTACATGGGACTTCAGCCATACTCTACATCCAACACCAAAGTCATCTAAGAGTAGGGAAAATCCATCTCAAAACAATGATGAAGAACTCAGAACATAATAGAGCATTCATAGCCATAAAGTGATCATATACTGGTCCTGGTGCATACAGTAGTGGCGAAGGACCTTTGTCAATATGGTGCAAAAGGTATTACATGAATATAGCTGGATAGTGCTGGTAAATACAAGCAGTTTTGCAATTTACTGCTTATTAAAATTCACAGCCGTTCTTGAGATATTAACACTTTTTTTTTCTTTGTTTACAGCTGGTTGGCGTGGAGACCGACCACTAACTGCCAGACAGCAGAACAAAGAACAGCGCTTACAAGCTCTTTTCTATTGAACTTGTAAGCACTGTTAGCATAGTTACCTCCTAATCTTGACCAGCTTCAGCTCATTGATTACACAGTACACAACAGCGGGGGTCAGTCACCTAGGCAACGAACTGTAAACAAAACTTTTCATCACTTATGAACTAGTCCGCACACCTGGTCAGCCGGAGTCACCGGCATCATGCGGCCTGCAAAAGCGTAATGCCTATCCAGCACTAGTCCACACACCCATCCAGGACCATGGATGACCTCCTCGCCCACGACTACTGCCCTTGGCCATGTTACAATCTCAGTATGGTGCATACAATACAGGTGACTGACACCAGTCCATGATCTGGTGAATTATGTCCCTGAGTACTACTGGTACCAGAGTGCTCCTGTATATATGTTCCATTGCCCACCTGTTTCCACCTATATTGGGCTCGCTGGATGCGTCTCTGTCTCGTATACAGTTAGTTGGTGTTTGGTGTAGCCCCGGCATCATTGCAATGATGCCGACTTACTCACCGACGCTGCCGGGTTGTGTCCTTCACCGCAGCCACCCATGTTCTCCTCTGCCTCCCTCTGACCCCGGGGCCTATGGAGGCCACATAGCCTACTCGGGAATGTGCTTAGTACGTGTGCACTGGCCCTTATTTTAAAGGGTCAGTGTGCTATTTCCAGTAAATGTCTCTCAGTCTATGGCTGAGTGTCACTATGTAGTTAAGGCACCCTCCCATAAGGGGATGGTCCTGCGCAACGCCTTCAGTGAGGCAGTATACTAGTCTGCTAGCTAGTCAGTTGTCAGGTCCCGAGCTCCTGTCCTGTCAATTATACCTGCTTTCCCATACCTATTTGTCCCTGTTGCGCCCACTATATCGGTCCGTGCCCTCCTGCCTTAGTCATGCTGCCTCTACCTGTGTCCATACCTGCTATGGGGGTACTGGTCACTGCCCTAGGAGTGGTACCTAGCGTCCACCTCGCGGTAGGTGCTTGGTTAAGCCCCTCCCAGTAAAGGGTCCCTACCCCCCCGTGGTCCAGTTTGTCCACTACTACCGCTCATTGCCTCTACCTCGGTCAATTAGTTGAACACGATCACATGGAGAATGATCCTCCGGTTGGTGCAGACCCACAAGTTAGCCATACTAGCAGGGCTGCCACTAGGAATTTAGGGGCCCTTGACTGGCATAATTTTGGGGCCCCCTTGAGACTCCACACCTCCCACACAAGCCAATAAATGAAGCGTGACGGGCCCCCCCCTTCTTTTGGGGCCTCGGACTAGAGTCCTGTTTGTCCCCCCCTGGTGGCGGCCCTGATACCAGTTTTCGGACTTTTTGGATATGTAGTAAGTTCTTTTTAGATCTCGGCCGTACAGACCTGGTTGTACGTGGACTATACGAGCCTAATCTGGCACCTTCATCCCACCGCGGCTTCTGTGTGCATAAGGCTGCGGCATTAGGCAGTATTATTTTATTATTTGATGTTCCTCTGTAATAAAGCAAATACATTTAAGGTTTTGCTTGTACTGTGATCTGCGCAGAGTGATAAGTAAATGTTCTAGAGAACTTTAAGGTCACGCGTTCCCAGATATGCCAACTCCTGTTAACCACGCGTCAGTAAGAAAACTGGGGATGTCAGGAAGGCCGCAGCCAAGATTTAGTGACTGTGTGGTTCCTAACTCAGTGCGGCAGATTTACTAATCCTGACCAAAATGTATCATGGTAGATCGTGGGTAGAAGTCAGACACTTTTGTTGCAAAGGACAAAACAATTGTGTTTGCACAACTTTTTTGCCAAAGGATCCGTTCTCACGGATGATTACTGGACAAGTGAATGTGTCTCGTGCAGGGTAGTGGCGTTTATGTGTCACGGCCTGAGTGATCTTGGGGGGATCTGGGATCAGAATTTATTGCAGATCCTCTTTAGTCGCCTCATCGTTTACCCTGAATTGGAGCTACTTAATGCCATCCGGTGATGAAGGGGTTAAGGTTCCTTTCTATCAGGTTGTAATCTCAGTTGCAGCCACTCCCTTCTGATATAAATGACCACTCCTCCCTATGCTGGCTATAGTTAATTCTATACGGACCACTTTGAAGGAGCCTGGCTTTGGAGAAGCTTAGGTGTTCATTTCTCTTGCAGCTGAGAAGTTTCCTGCTGAAGAACCCATGGAGTGCTATTTGTTGTATATTTCCCTACCTGTTTGTCTCACCTCATTCGTGTTGGTTGTAGTGGTGAGATCGGCCTTCACATTAGTCAGGGTGAGCTGAGGGCCTAGGAACGTGACGGCGCATGGGGGAAGGACCTGTAAAGAGATGGTAAGGAGTACAGGGATCAGCCTCAGGTGAGTGTAAGGAGGTGACTCGCTCCCATCACCTTAGTGCCACGGTCGTCTATTGTATTGTTTCCCTGGTGTTGCACCGCTCGCCGGGAGTCCCCTCGCTTCTGGTGTGACATTATGTGACCACAGATGAAGGCTTCATACACATGTTGGTTCAGGTGAAGTGTTGTTAACTTTTTTAGGCTCAGAAAGATGCAGTCATTTTTGCTACTCCTGTTGGATGGGGTGTCGCGGCTCAAGAGGGTCAGTATGGGTCGGCGATACTGCAGGCTCATGGGGTATCGCGGTGGCAGGCGCCATTGATCTGCGGGAGATTCAAAGCAGACGAGATGGACTTCAAGAAAATGGCCGCGGAGGTGGCGCATGCGCAGAGAGGATTCCCTCATGTCAATCTGTGCATTTGCCGCATCCACGGCCATTTTCTTTAAGTCTGCCGGCGATTTAATGGAGCTTGCAGTCCGCTGACAGATCAATGGTGCTCGCTGCCGTGACACCTCACGAGCCTGCAGTATCACCAACCCTCCGCTGACTCACATTGGCCCTCTTGAGCCAGCAGAGCAATTGCGCCTGCCGCCGTGACACCCCACGAGCCCGCAGTATCGCCGACCCTCTGCACACTCACTCTCATGAGCCGCGACACCCCCTCTTCCGAGCCCACAGGATTGCCTACCCCGCCTACTGCCTTTCTGAGCACTTCTACCTCCACCGCTCACCCATGCTGAGCTAATATAAGAGAGGGGTGCGTCTTATAATCCAGTGCGTCTTATAAAACGAAAAATACGGTACATCTTGGGATGCGAGATGATGCATTTCTCCCAGCCGTCCCTAATCCAGCCGAATATTCCCAGATTTGGGAAGCTATCCTGGGAGGTTGCGGGTATGCCCCATTGCAAATACATCTTCATCCTAAAAAAATTAACGGCGCTACCATTGATAAATGTGTTGAATGTGGGAATATATTAGCGCTATATAAATAAAAATATTATTATTAACATTGTACAAAAACTCTGCCACATTTTGTGGTCAGACACAGCCATTACACAGTACACAGCAGGGACACATTTATAAGATTATCTCAGCACAGGAACATTTTTTTTAATCACATCCAATTGTGGAACTTATTATTATTCCAAGATCTATTGAGTAAAAGAAGGGAATTTTGTTACTTACCGTAAATTCCTTTTCTTCTAGCTCCTATTGGGAGACCCAGACGATTGGGGTGTATAGTACTGCCTCCGGAGGCCACACAAAGCATTACACTAAAAAGTGTAAGGCCCCTCCCCTTCTGGCTATACACCCCCAGTGGGATCACTGGCTCACCAGTTTTAGTGCAAAAGCAAGAAGGAGGAAAGCCAATAACTGGTTTAAACAAATTCACTCCGAAGTAACATCGGAGAACTGAAAACCATTCAACATGAACAACATGTGTACCCGAAAAACAACCAAAAATCCCGAAGGACAACAGGGCGGGTGCTGGGTCTCCCAATAGGAGCTAGAAGAAAAGGAATTTACGGTAAGTAACAAAATTCCCTTCTTCTTCGGCGCTCCATTGGGAGACCCAGACGATTGGGACGTCCAAAAGCTGTCCCTGGGTGGGTAAAGAAATACCTCATGTTAGAGCTGCAAAGACAGCCCTCCCCTACGGGGAGGCAACTGCCGCCTGCAGGACTCTTCTACCTAGGCTGGCGTCCGCCGAAGCATAGGTATGCACCTGATAATGTTTGGTGAAAGTGTGCAGACTCGACCAGGTAGCTGCCTGGCACACCTGTTGAGCCGTAGCCTGGTGTCGTAAGCCCAGGACGCACCCACGGCTCTGGTAGAATGGGCCTTCAGCCCTGATGGAACCGGAAGCCCAGCAGAACGGTAGGCTTCAAGAATTGGTTCTTTGATCCATCGAGCCAGGGTGGCTTTGGAAGCCTGCGACCCTTTGCGCTTACCAGCGACAAGGACAAAGAGTGCATCCGAGCGGCGCAGGGGCGCCGTGCGGGAAATGTAGATTCTGAGTGCTCTCACCAGATCCAACAAATGTAAATCCTTTTCATACCGATGAACTGCATGCGGATAAAAGGAAGGCAAGGAGATATCCTGATTAAGATGAAAAGAGGATACCACCTTAGGGAGAAACTCCTGAATGGGGCGCAGCACTACCTTGTCCTGGTGGAACACCAGGAAAGGAGCTTTGGATGACAGCGCTGCTAGTTCAGACACTCTCCGAAGAGACGTGACCGCTACCAGAAAGGCCACTTTCTGTGAGAGTCGAGAAAGTGACACATCCCTCAGAGGCTCGAAGGGCGGCTTCTGGAGAGCAACAAGGACCTTGTTTAGATCCCACGGATCTAACGGCCGCCTGTACGGAGGTACGATATGACAAACCCCCTGCAGGAACGTGCGCACCTGAGAAAGTCGTGCTAGACGCTTCTGAAAAAACACGGATAGTGCCGAGACTTGCCCTTTAAGGGAGCCGAGCGACAAGCCCTTTTCCAACCCAGATTGCAGGAAGGAAAGAACGACAGGTAACGCGAATGGCCAGGGGGATACTCCTTGTGCAGAGCACCAGGATAAGAAAATCTTCCACGTTCTGTGGTAGATCTTAGCAGAAGTGGACTTCCTAGCCTGTCTCATGGTGGCCACGACCCCTTGGGGTAATCCTGAAGACGCTAGGATCCAGGACTCAATGGCCACACAGTCAGGTTCAGGGCCGCAGAATTCCGATGGAAAAACGGCCCTTGGGACAGTAAGTCTGGACGGTCTGGTAGTGCCCACGGTTGGCCGACCGTGAGATGCCACAGATCCGGGTACCACGACCTCCTCGGCCAGTCTGGGGCGACGAGTATGACGCGGCCGCAATCGGATCTGATCTTGCGTAACACTCTGGGCAAGAGTGCCAGAGGTGGAAACACATAAGGGAGCCGGAACTGCGACCAATCTTGCACTAAGGCGTCTGCCGCCAGAGCTCTTTGATCGCGAGACCGCGCTATGAAGGTCGGGACCTTGTTGTTGTGCCGAGACGCCATTAGGTCGACGTCCGGCACCCCCCAGCGGCGGCAGATTTCCTGAAACACGTCCGGGTGAAGGGACCATTCCCCTGCGTCCATGCCCTGGCGACTGAGGAAGTCTGCTTCCCAGTTTTCTACGCCCGGGATGTGAACTGCTGATAAGGTGGATGCTCTTTCCTCCACCCACATCAGAATCCGCCTGACTTCCTGGAAGGCTTGCCGACTGCGTGTCCCTCCTTGGTGGTTGATGTATGCCACCGCTGTGGAGTTGTCCGACTGAATTCGGATCTGCTTTCCTTCCAGCCACTGCTGGAAGGCTAATAGGGCAAGATACACCGCCCTGATTTCCAGAACATTGATCTGAAGGGTGGACTCCTGCTGAGTCCACGTCCCTTGAGCTCTGTGGTGGAGAAAAACTGCTCCCCACCCTGACAGACTCGCGTCTGTCGTGACCACTGCCCAGGATGGGGGCAGGAATGATCTTCCCTGTGATAATGAGGTGGGAAGAAGCCACCATAGCAGAGAATCCTTGGCCGTCTGAGAAAGGGAGACTTTCCTGTCTAGGGAAGTTGTCTTCCCGTCCCATTGGCGGAGAATGTCCCATTGAAGTGGACGCAGATGAAACTGCGCGAACGGGACTGCCTCCATTGCTGCCACCATCTTCCCTAGGAAGTGCATGAGGCGCCTTAAGGGGTGCGACTGACCCTGAAGGAGAGACTGCACCCCTGTCTGTAGTGACCGCTGCTTGTCCAGCGGAAGCTTCACTATCGCTGAGAGAGTATGAAACTCCATGCCAAGATACGTTAGTGATTGAGTCGGTGCCAGGTTTGACTTTGAAAAGTTGATGATCCACCCAAAAGTCTGGAGAGTCTCCAGCGCAACATTCAGGCTGTGTTGGCATGCCTCTTGAGAGGGTGCTTTGACAAGTAGATCGTCTAAATAAGGGATCACCGAATGTCCCTGAGAATGCAAGACTGCTACCACTGCCGCCATGACCTTGGTAAAAACCCGTGGGGCTGTCGCCAGACCAAATGGCAGAGCTACGAACTGGAGATGGTCGTCTCCTATCACGAAACGTAGAAAACGTTGGTGCTCTGTAGCAATTGGCACGTGGAGATAAGCATCTTTGATGTCTATTGATGCAAGGAAATCTCCTTGAGACATTGAGGCAATGACGGAGCGGAGGGTTACATCCGGAACCGCCTGGCCTTCACGTGCTTGGTGAGCAGTTTTAGGTCCAGAAGGGAACGGAAAGAGCCACCCTTTTTTTGGCACCCCAATCAGATTGGAGGAAAAAACCGTGTCTTGTTCCTGAAGAGGAACAGGGATTACCACTCCTTCTGCCTGCAGAAGAGCATCGGCTCGGTGGGGGGGGGGGGGGGGGGGGGGAGTTCTGAAGAATCGAGCCGGAGGACGAGAACAGAGCTCTATCCTGTACACGTGAGACACAATGTCTCTCACCCACCGGTCTGTGACCTGCGGCAGCTAAATGTCGCCAAGCGGGAGAGTCTGCCACCAACCGCGGATGCGGAGAGAGAGAGCTGAAGTCATGAGGAGACCGCCTTGGTAGCGGTTCCTCCTGCAGCCTTCCTTGGGCGTGATTGAGCCCGGCCGGAATTTGAGCCCCTCTGAGCCTTTTGAGCCCTTTTGGACGAGGACAATTGGGACCTGCCCGAGCCTGGGAAGGACCGAAACCTCGACTGTCCCCCCAGGACAGCATTACTAGGGTAAGTCGCAATGCAGACATTGCGAGGTTAAGGACACCACCTGCGGCACAGATGTACATGTGCTCAAGACCAGCTGCGCAAGACCAGCTGAAATAGCTTAGAGTGCCCATACGGCTGCGAATGCCGGAGCAACCGACACGCTGATAGCTTCACAGACAGATTTCAACCAGAGGTCCATCTGTCTGTCAATGGCATCTTTAAGGGAAGTCCCATCTCCACTGCAACTATGGATCTAGCCGCAAGCCTGGAGATTGGGGGATCCACCTTTGGACCCTGGGTCCAGCGCTTTACCACGTCAGGGGGAAGGGATAACGTGTATCCTTAATACGTTAGGAGAAAACGCTTATCTGGTAAGCGTGGTGTTTCTGAACTGCTTCTCTGAAGTCAGCGTGGCCAGAAAAGTACTCAATATACGCATGAGATACTGAAAAAAGGATTTCTCCTGCTGTAAAGCTGACTCCTCCACTGGGGGAGCTGAGGGAGCAATATCCAACATTCCATTGATGGACGCTATAAGATCATTCACTATGGCGTCACCATCCGGTGTATCCGGATTGAGAGCGGTGTCAGGACCAAAGCCCTGATCAGCTACGTCTGCCTCATCATACAGAGAGTCCTCCCGTGTTCCAAATGAGGGTGGCCAGGGAGCATTAATCAAGATTGCCCATGGCCTGTCTGGACTGCAAAGTCTATCAGCCGAAACTGCAACTCCGTCCCTGTCCCTGGACAGGGTTCACAGGTGGTTCCTTTGGCCACCTCTAGTAGAGACCCCGGCTGACCAAGTGCTACAGGGGAGCATTGCACACAATGGGGGTCAGTGGAACAGTATCACATGCAGGAAAAGCAGCATAGAAAGCCTGTGTTGCTTTTTTGCTGCTGTATTCTAGCCATCTATGCAATGTATAGCATACAAGCATAAACACTTCAGCACATGCAATACAAGCAGCATAGAAAGCCTGTGCCTTGGCACCCTTGCTTTCTTGCTGCTGTTGTCCGGCCATCTAGGAGAATATAGCCAAAAGTAGCGACCGTACAGTGCAATGTATAGCATACAAGCATAAGTACAAATGAACACTTCAGCACATGCAATACAAGCAGCCTAGAAAAACTGTGCCTTAGCACCCTTGCTTTTTTGCTGCTGTTATCTCGCCATCTAGGAGGGCATATAGCCAAAGATAGCGACCGTACAGTGCAGTGTATAGCATACAAGCATAAAATACAAATGGACACTTCGGTATTTAGTGGGGTCAGCACTTCAGGTGCTGCTTACCGCCCGCCTATAACGCGGGTGTGTGGTCGCCAGAGCCCTGTGAGTGGTTGCCCAGAGCATGTCTGCGTTCCCCAGCTCGGACTGCGTGCAGGAATGGCTGCCGGCGTCCTTCTCCAGCTCGTGTGACGAGGGGCAGGCCGTGGGCGTGCCCAAGACAAGAGCGGGAAACTGGCGTCCCACTGTGTCCAGTGAAGGGGGCTGGAGAATGCAAAGCAGACTCCAGCCCTCGGCGCTGACTGTTTGTACAGCGTCCCGCCTCTCCCCTGACTGGCAGGGCTGGAGGCGGGAACGAAACGAAAACTAGGCCGCAAAGCCGGGGACTCGAGTAATAAGCGCGGCCGTCCATGTGCACGGCCAGCGCGGAAGTCCCCGGCGCACCACAAGTCCCAGCCGCGCCACAATGTAAAAAACACCCAGCAGCGGCCGGCGCGGCAGTTCCCAATACATAAAGTCACTCAGCAACGCTGTAGTGAATAATAGCACGAGCGCTCCGCGCTGTTGCCCCCGGCGCACTAACACTCCCAGCAATGCTGGTGTGTGTGTGCGCGCTTGCCCGGGGACACAGAGTACCTTAATGTAGCAGGGCCTGTCCCTGACGATACTCAGCTCCATATCCAGCAGGTTCTCTGGGTCTGTGGATGGAGCCCGGTCTCAGTGCCTGGAGACCTGTAAGATCCCACTTCGCCCAGAGCCCTGAGGGGGGATGGGGAAGGAAAACAGCATGTGGGCTCCAGCCTCCGTACCCGCAATGGATACCTCAACCTTAACAAACACCCGACAAAAGTGGGGTGAGAAGGGAGCATGCTGGGGGCCCTATATGGGCCCTCTTTTCTTCCATCCGACATAGTCAGTAGCTGCTGCTGACTAAACAGTGGAGCTATGCGTGGATGTCTGACCTCCTTCGCACAAAGCAGAAAACTGGTGAGCCAGTGATCCCACTGGGGGTGTATAGCCAGAAGGGGAGGGGCCTTACACTTTTTAGTGTAATGCTTTGTGTGGCCTCCGGAGGCAGTACTATACACCCCAATCGTCTGGGTCTCCCAATGGAGCGCCGAAGAAATTAATTTTGTTTGTGAGAAAAAAATCCCTTTAATTGCATATATTTTGGGCTAAAAATTATTTAAACGTTACACTGTGTGCCTTCTATAACCTCTGTGCAGCACTGGCTGCAAAATGAGTGAACTGAGGTCCATCAGTGAGCGCATTAGGATGGTAGAACGAGAGAATTTGTCTTTTCTGGGCTGATTTATGAACAAAGCTGAATATTCCGGGAATCAAAATATCTGTAAATACAAGAATGCAAAATGTTTAACCTCTTTACAACCAAGGACGTACTGGTATGTCCTTGGTCGCCTCCCTCTGGTTACCGCGAGCTCCAGAGGCAAGCCCGCGGTATTCCCTGCTGATGTGATCAGCAGACATGTATGGCTAACAGGCGCAGGTGGATCGGAGATCCACCCGCGCCTGTTAACCCCTTTGATCGCGCTGTCAAACAGTGACAGCGCGATTGAAATGGCCGCAGCAGGGATTGCACCGTTCCCCAGCCCTATGACAAGATTACAGGGCGCCAATGTCCTGTCATGGTAGCACAAGGTCAGCTGATGACCCCTGACCCTGCGAAGAACTCACTTCCTGTGAGCGCCGACACTCACAGGAATGCTGCATTTCTGCTGATCAGAGCAATGCTGCTCTGATCAGCAGAAATCCACAAGCAATCAGACACACAGTGATAAAGTCCTCTAGGGTAACAAGTAAAATAACTAAATTTAAAAAAAAGTTTAAAAAATATGAAAAAAAATAAAAAAAATAAAAGTTCAAATCACCCCCATTGAAAATAAAATAAAAAAAAATAAAAAAATACCCAAATTTGGTATTGCCTCGTCAGAAATGCCCGATCTATCAAAATATAAAATAAATTAATCTGATCGGTGCACGTCGTGGTGAGAAAAAAAATTCCAAATGGCAAAATTAAGTCTATTGGTCGCTGCAAAACTTCTTTAAAATGCAATAACAGGCGATCAAAATGTCGTATCTACACAAAAATGGTATCATTAAAAACATCAGCTCAAGACGCAAAAAATAAGCCATCACTGAGCCCCAGATCCCAAAAAATGAGAACGCTACAGGTCTCAGAAATTGGTGAAAAAAGTGCAATTTTTTTTTTTTGGACAAACGTCTGATTTTTTTTTTTAACCCCTTAAATAAAAGTAAAGCTATACATGTTTGGTGTCTACGAACGCGTACTAACCTGGGGAGTCACAGAAACACATCATTTTTACCGTATAGTAAACACGGTGAATAAAATATCCCAAAAACAATCATGCAATCGCACTTTTTTCACTATTTCTCCATATTTGGACTTTTTTTTCCCATTTTTCAGTACACTATATAGTAAAACTAATGGTTTCATTCAAAAGTAAAACTTGTCCTGCAAATAATAAGCTCTGATATGGCAATATTGATGGAAAAAAAATAAAATATGGCTTTCGGACCAAGGGGGAAAAAAAACGGAAAATCGTTGGGGGGGGTAGGGTGAAGGGGTTAATGAAACCCAATTGAAAAAATTATTTTAACATACATTTAAGTAAAACAACAAAACCATCCCTTAAACATCCAATGAATAATGATAAATAGGGGCTGAAATGAAGGGGTACAGGTCTGTATTTGGTCCTCTCCTTATGGCAGCGGATACAGTAACCAGCCAGGTGTCAGAGACACAAAAAAAAGAGGACACCTCGGAGCTGCAGCTACGTTTAGGGTAAGGACACATCCTCCAATAAGATTTGGCTGATGCAATATTCTGTGGGTGCTCGGGCGCCATCTTTCTGAAGACCGCAAAGCATAAGAAGCAATGGGAATGTAGACGCCAAAATGGCGCCTATACCGGAGACAAGATTATGCGCGCTGGTCCTCTAGTGTTTGTAGTGAATTTTCCACGCTTGTTCTGCTCTAGTGACATTTATTCTGCGGTTCCTGCCGGTTTTATACAGAAAATCATCTCCCCTAATAATAACGGTATGTGTCATGCTGCTACGGACTGACAGGGACGGGAAAAACCGGGGACAGATACTGACAAAGGGGAGGTAACTGTCATTCAGAACTGTCATAGAAAGCATGTGGAGGCGGGGACAGGGCTGGCGGCGAGCAGCAATGCGGGAGGTTTATAAAACGTGTGTAAATGAAAAATTGACATTTTTGGCCCAATTAACCAATCACAGCGCAGCTTACATATGTGCAGAGGGGAATTTACAATGAAATCTGCTCTGTAATTGGTTACTTTGGCCAAGTCACAGCGCGGCTTACATAGGTGCAGAGCCGAATTTACAGTGAAAGCTGCTCTATGATTGGTTACTTTGGCCGAATCACAGCGCGGCTTACATATGTACAGAGCCGAATTTGCAATGAAAGCTGCTCTGTGATTGGTTGCTAGGCAGCAATAGGGCTCTATGGCTGTCTTGTTGCTAAGGGCAATAATGGCTTCTTGTATACATTTGGTCACTTTTTGGGATAATTTTAATGTTATTCTAACAGTGAGACAGCCGTCAATCAGCTTCACTCTGTACGAATGGTCAGTTTTCTCAGAGCGCCGCTGTTGCTAAGTTACGGGCCGTCGCTAAGGCATGTAATACAGTTGTTACGGCACATGCCACCATTTTATTTTCTAGTCACTATTGGGGAGCGCTTGCCTCTCTTTATCCATTACCCTCGTGACTTTGCCTAACCCCGTCCCACCGCCGGCATTTTTCACTTTTTGCCTTTTGTTTCCCCCCTCGTCTTCCATTTACTCCATTTTCTCTGTCGTTTTGGGGTACATACAGCATTTCGACTGCATCTTTTGTTTTGGGGGGGAGAGGGAATGCAGTGACCAAAATACAGTATCTGACCCCCACACCGGTAGCACAGCTCCGGGTGGTCCCCCCCACTGTGGCCCCCCTGAGCACGGGGCCTGGGGCGGTCGCACCCTCTGCCCCCCAGTAGCTACACTACTGCCCCACACCGTTCCCGAGAACCAGTTATGCGGTCAATCATGGGCACAACAGACATGTACCAAAATCTGGCACAAATATCCAAACGGATCTGTATGTGCCGCCGTCTGCTTTTCGCACCCCCCCCTCCAAACGACATCTTTGCAAGGTGTAATAGGTTCATGCGCACAATTTTGCCACTTTCACATGTGCGGGGTTTCGACGAACGCATCTCGGAGGTGCTGGTATCAATCGGTGGAGATACTGCCAAAGTTCATGAATACGCCGGACTCTTTAAAATGAACTGGACTCCTAACCGTTCATTTACAGATAAGAAAACTGCCTAACAGACAAGTGTGAACAGGTGCATGCTGAACATGACATCAACTAACACATAAACAGCTGCACTCTGAGACGTGAAAATATACAGACATTGAATAATTAATAATTATAGGAAATAATTAAAAAATTAAGACCCAGCGTATAAAAAAAGAGCCAGTTTTATGTGAGCCCAGCAGCCAGCATCAAGGCGTATCTCGTATCTATCTATCTATCTATCTATCTATCTATCTATCTATCTATCTATGACTCTATCCAGGCAAAATAGCCTACAATTTAATGAGTGTGTAGGAAACTGCTACAAGGAAATTAAAAATCACTTTAAGCTGATGGGTAGGAGTCTTCAGTCAGAACGGATGACCCCATATTCCAAAATAAGAAAACTGACTGCACCTCCTAACATATAAGTGTGAACAGGTGCATGATGGACATGAAATAAACTAACAATGAAACAACTGCACTCTGAGACGCGAAGGTATACAGACATTGACTATATGAATTTGGAAATATTTCTGCTAAGAAAATAATTAAAATTGAGACACAGCGTAAAAAAAGGGGTCAGTTTTATGCAAGCCCAGCAGCTAGCATCAAGGTGTATCTCGTATGCTGGGTCCCTATCTAGTGATGACTCTATCCAGGCTGAATAGCCTACAATTTTATGGGTGGGTAGAAACATGCTACTAGTAAATTAAAAATCGTATTAAGCTGATGCGTAGGAGGGCTCAGTCAGAAGGTATGACCCCATAATCCAAAATAAAAAAACTGACTGCACTTCCTGACAAATGTGAACAGGTGCATGCTGGACATGAAATAAAATAAACTAACAAACCGCCATACTCTTCATTTCCTAGAAACAGATTTGTACCCACCCATAAAATTGTAGGCTATTCATCCCGGATAGAGGCAACACTAGTTAGGGACCCAGCATATGAAATACACCTTGATGCTGGCTACTGGGTTTGCTTTAAACTAGCCTATCTAGTGATGCCTCTATCTGGACTGAATAACCTACAATTTTATGAGCGGGTGGGAACCTGCTACTAGGAAATTAAGAGTGTAGCTGTTTGTTAGTTTATTCAATGTCCAGCATGCACCTGTTCACACTTGTCTGTTAGGAAGTGCTGGTAGTTTTCTTATTTTGGATTATGGGGTCATTCCTTCTGACTGAAGACTCCTACCCATCAGCTTAAGGTGATTTTTAATTTCCTAGGAGCAGGTTCCTACCCACCCATAAAACTGTAGGATATTCACCCAGGATAAAGGCATCACCAGATAAGGACCCATCATACAAAATACGCCTTAATGCTGGCTGCTGGGCTCGCATAAAACTGGACCTTTTTTTATACACTGTCTCAATTTTTTAATTATTTCCTATAATTAATTATTCAATGTCTGTATACCTTCACGTCTCAGAGTGCAGCTGTTTATTTATTAGATATTTCATGTTCAGCATGCACCTGTTCACAATTGTTTATTAGGAAGTTCCATCAGTTTTCTTCTTGCGGATTATGGGGTCATGCCTTTTCTGACTGAGCACTCCTCATCAGCTTAAATTCCTAATAGCAGGTTTCTACCCACCGATAAAATTATTGGCTATTCAGACTGGAAAGAGGTATTACTAGATTGGGACCCAGCTTATGAGATACGCCTTGGTGCTGGCTGCTTGGCTCACATAAAACTGGCTCTTTTTTGTTCTGTCTCCATTTTTAAGTTTATTTCCTTAGCAGTAATGCATATCCAAATTCCTATATCCAGTCTCTGTATACCTTAGCATCTCAGAGTGCAGCTGTTTATTTGTTTGTTCATTTACATATGACGTAGAAAAAAATTGCTGTTATTATGGAAGTTTTGGGGGCATGCGCCTAAAATGCTACCGGATTAGTGGGGCACAGATGTGATCAGTTCTTTAATATAACAGATGAGCGAACACATTATGGAAGGAGGGAGATAATCAGCTGCTATTCTCCCTTGATGCCGCTGATCTTGGTAAAGGTGAAGATCAGACATGTAAAAATCGTTCAGTCTGATCCCACTACAGATGAAGTTAATTAACTAGAGTAATGCGGTAGCTTATACAGCACCCAATCAGGGCATGCTGGGAGTTGTAGTTTTTCAATAATTCCTTACATGCATATTTTCATTACTAGGAAACTTTTAATTACATTCCAGTCTCCTGCCGTCGTCCTTGGGCGGTCCCAGACAAGGTCACTCAGTCCTTACGTCGGCCTATAGCCTGTAATAGAGGCTGCCTGTATATTATTGTGTTCCGAAACGTGAGCAAATTCTTATATTACAAGCTGGAGCTGCACTATAACTGCTAAGAGGATGTCCCGGGTCCTATAGTGCTGGCAGAACAAACCCAATGGAAATTTCCATGGATGATTTTTTAGAAGGATTCTGGTGCTTAATATGCACCAAAATGTTGGGGTTTTTTTTCCATGTGAGCATACCCTTATGTAATGGTCATGGGTCAGTACATGTAGACGTTAGGAGCGACTCTGATATTTGACAACAGGCACAAAAATAAACCTAGCGGCCTCTACGGTGGACGGGGAGGGTGACATTGTGAAACGAAATACCAGCTTAGGTTACGGCTTTGTTCAGTAATTACCAGGTATGGATGGGAAAATTGTAGACACCTCACGCGCGGAGCCGGCAAATTACAGACCATTTTTCGCCGCCCGCGTGCTTCATCCATTTTTAACAGGATTATTTTTATCTCTTTGAATAATTTAGCAAAGTACGGTACATTGGTGTACAGCTGTGCAATTTTAGTCATTTTTTTTCGGTTTGGGGATCAGACTACACAAGGTTTGTTTGTAGTCTGTTACTATGGAGACACATTGGTCTGCACAGGGGCTGTAAACACAAAACGAGCCATTTTTAATTTTTCCCGTGGTGGCGCCGATGGGATTGAAACCTTTACGGCACAGTTCCCCCAACACGATCTTATTGTCGAGGCATCTTTCTAAAAAAGCGGAAGCCCCTGTAGGCTTTAATGAAGTCAGGTTCTTTCCATGGTACTATGTTAATGGTTAGGTTCTTTCTGACCCCCTCCCCCACCCCTTAGACAAGCACTTGGACTGATAAATGCCACCATTTAATGTGTACAAGGATCTCCTGTCTGTCCTCTGATGTAAGGATTGGAGATGGTTTACCTTTATACAAAGTTGCACGAGCAAAGCTGTAGTGTAAAGCATGGTATTCTGGATTTCTGACTAACCAAGCTAGAATCACTGATTATATGACCTTTTGTAGCCATCACGAGAAGCAATATGGAAAGGGGAAAGTAATAAGACGCCATGTGATGTCTATTCCATAAAGTAGCAATTTAAAGGGGTTTCCCATGTTTTTATAAATGGCCATTTTCAGATAGTGCTCGTAATGACAAGCAACTTTGCAATTTACTACTTGTTAAAATTTTCAGTCGTTCTCGAGATATTAACATTTTTACCTATGTTTACATCTTGTTGCCTAGGAAACCGACCACCATTACACTTTAGATTCCATGGCCAAATATGCACACAGCTTACAAACACTTTTCTAATAGCTTGCCAGTGTTGCTGGACCACGTTATTAGCTCCCAGTACCTCTAGCTTTAGCCCAGGGCTTACAAGCTAGTCAGCAGAGGTGGTCGGTCTCCTAGGCAACCAAAGAAAAAGTGTTAATATCTCAAGAACGGCTGCAAATTTTAACAAGCAGTAAATGGCAAAAGTGCTTGTATTTACAAGCTCTATCCAACAATATGCATGTATGAAGATGGGAATATTAACCCTTTAAGATCACCGTCTGGCTAGCCAGAGATTGTATTTAGGTAAAGTGACTGTAATAGTAACATTCCTGCGGAGGATATTTCCCTCCGATGTTAACAAGAGGCAGGTTATTATATGTCGTTCTCATTCCTACCTGTTGTGTCAGCAGATCGTCCTTACGTAAGTCTGGTCTTACCACTCTCACCCCCGCCTGGAGGAAACCAGTTGTGGAGGTGAAAGTCATAAAATCATTTAGAATATTAGAAGCTGAAGATTTCTGTTGGCGCTGAATTTGCTCTCCTGGAATTTTAGGAAATATTCTGCACAATTTCCGAGCCTGTGAGGCCTTCTAAATCTAACTCATCATTGTCACATCGGACATAAAGTGATTAGTCTAAAACAATCTAGATCTGCTGGTGCTAAACATGGCAATTATTACCCTTCCCATAGTATAGGGGATAGTTTGCTGATCACTGGGGTCCTACGATACCAAGATAGGGGTCCGCAGAGCATGACTGGAACAGAGCAGGGTCGTGGGACTGGGCTCTGCAGAGCACGACTGAGCTGAAGCTGAGTCCGGGGACTGGGGTCTGCAGAGCACGACTGGGATAGAGCGGGGACTTGAATTGTCCGGGGCGGGCTGGGGTGGAGCGTAGTCCGGGGCGGGCTGGGGTGGAGCGTAGTCCGGGGCGGGCTGGGGTGGAGCGTAGTCCGGGGCGGGCTGGGGTGGAGCGTAGTCCGGGGCGGGCTGGGGTGGAGCGTAGTCCGGGGCGGGCTGGGGTGGAGCGTAGTCCGGGGCATGCTGGGGTGGAGCGTAGTCCGGGGCGGGCTGGGGTGGAGCGTAGTCCGGGGCATGCTGGGGTGGAGCGTAGTCCGGGGCGGGCTGGGGTGGAGCGTAGTCCGGGGCGGGCTGGGGTGGAGCGTAGTCCGGGGCATGCTGGGGTGGAGCGTAGTCCGGGGCATGCTGGGGTGGAGCGTAGTCCGGGGCGGGCTGGGGTGGAGCGTAGTCCGGGGCGGGCTGGGGTGGAGCGTAGTCCGGGGCGGGCTGGGGTGGAGCGTAGTCCGGGGCGGGCTGGGGTGGAGCGTAGTCCGGGGCGGGCTGGGGTGGAGCGTAGTCCGGGGCGGGCTGGGGTGGAGCGTAGTCCGGGGCGGGCTGGGGTGGAACGTAGTCCGGGGGGCACTGGGGTGGAGCGTAGTCCGGGGCGGGCTGGGGTGGAGCGTAGTCCGGGGGTGACTGGGGTGGAGCGTAGTCCGGGGGGGACTGGGGTGGAACGTAGTCCGGGGGTGACTGGGCAGGAGCGTAGTCCGGGGGTGACTGGGCAGGAGCGTAGTCCGGGGGGGACTGGAGTGGAGCGTAGTCCGGGGGGGACTGGAGTGGAGCGTAGTCCGGGGGGGGCTGGGGTGGAGCGTAGTCCGGGGGGGACTGGGGTGGAGCGTAGTCCGGGGGGTGGAGCGTAGTCCGGGGGGGGACTGGGGTGGAGCGTAGTCCGGGGGGCAGTGGGGTGGAGCGTAGTCCGGGGGGCCTTTTAGGACCCATTTAGGAGGAGGATGTGTGGCCGTTGTAAATCTCTTGCTGTAATTTGCTGCGTATATTCGGGACTATCTCCATCTTAGACCTCACATTTTATAGTCTCCGCCTCTGTACCGTATACGTTATCCTTCATGGCACATTGGTAGCCGGAGGACTATGGTGAGCGGCGGCACAGACACTGTAAATTGCCGGAGATAATCGTATTCCGCATTGTACACGGATTACAGACTTAATCCCGGGAGTGAACATGTTGGGACTCGCTGGAGGCGGCTTCAGAAGAGGACGGATCAGTCCTGGGGGAATTTTATTAATACAGGTTCGGGTTGGATTCATATTTAGCGTTTCATAAAAATGCACAATTTTTTGGCTTTCTTTGATGCCTTTTTTTTTGTTCTCTCCATTGGGCGAGACATGTAAAAGAAGATCCGTCTTCCAAGATCATTCCCAGCCAGCAGCGTGGCACAAGGCGTAGACTTTGCCGATGCCACCCATGAATATTCCTGTGTGCCCCGGAGATGTCTACCACGTGGACTTGTTAGAACACAACCAGAGGTGAAACTGTAAAGAGGTCAGCTTTGTGATACCTCGACTTTACCGGCAAAATGGTGCCGACATTTGTCACCACATGGGATGTGGTTTGGGTCATGTACCCAAAACATCATTGATTTCTTTAGGGAACATGCAAAGCCTCATTTCACCTCTGGGGGCGCTGCAGGGAAAATGAGCACGGATTGTTGGGCATCTGAGCAATGGAATAAGGTAATTTAGGAGGAACTGGCTTAATAGCGGTGGTGTTTGTTGTTATTGACTCACCACGGCTGTCGCCCCCCGCACACGGGGCACGTCTGAGTAACCTGCTCTGCTTGTTGCTTCACTTCCTTTTTTTATTGTTGCAAGCATCAAGTGGTTACATGGGAAATCCTTTGTGTCTTTCTTCATCACATGGACCGACAATGGTCTGATGTGAAGGCGAGAAATCCAGAGCGTCTGCACTGGAGGAACACATGGAGCAGCAGTTCTCTATCCAACAGATCCTGCATCCCAACAGATCCTGCATCCCAACAGATCCTGCATCCCAACAGATCCTGCATCCCAACAGGTCCTGCATCCCAACAGGTCCTGCATCCCAACAGATCCTGCATCCCAACAGGTCCTGCATCCCAACAGGTCCTGCATCCCAACAGGTCCTGC